>NC_073342.2:18912500-19212500 GCF_027580225.2 Misgurnus anguillicaudatus | reverse complement strand
AATTGTCCGTTAAGGGCTTCTGTAGAACAATGGCGGCACAAAATGTAGACTTCCATATAAGGGGACCCTCTTTGTATGTAGATAAAAAGGTCTCGTTCTAAGGCAATAAACACATAACGGTTCATTATGAAAGGTCTTTGTACACCCCTGATAATATAGTTTTGTATATTATTTTGCATTTCTGTCAAGGGATCCTTCTAAAAATGACACACTGCACCTTTAAAATTGCAGTTTCAAAGGACTCTAAACAATCTCAAACAAGGCATAAGGGTCTTATCTAGCGAAACAATTGTCATTTCTGGCAATAAAAATAAAAAATATGCACTTTTAAACCCCAACTTCTCGTCTTCCTCCGGTCGTGTGACGCGCCAGCGTGACCTCACATAATACGTCATCATGGACCGTTCTGACATTGTTGCATGTCGAATGATACTAATTAATGTCTTTGTGTCAGTTTATTGTTTAAAAATGGTCCGTAATGTGCGTTTCATATATGTAACACGTGACCTTTCTACGTTTTTACGCAATTACGTGAGGTCGCGCTGGTGCTTCACAGGACCGGAGGAAGACGAGAAGTTGTTGTTAAAAAGTGACTATTTTTTATTTTTCTTGCCAAAAATGAAAATAGTTTCGCTATACAAGACCCTTATGCCTCGTTTGGGATCGTTTAGAGTCCTTTGAAACTGCAATTTTAAACTTCATTAAAAAAAAGTTAAGTGTTGAGGTCCATTAAAGTCCATTAAAATGAGAAAAATTCTGTAATGTTTAACTCAAAAAACATAATTCTTCTCGATCTCGACTGAACAAAGAAAGACATCAACATTTTGGATGACATGGTGGTGAGTAAATTATCTGGATTTTTTTAAGGACTAATCCTTTAATAAATGTGTCTATACAGAAACTTACTTCTAAAAATAAACCTATCCTGATAAACATTTACAGTAGTAACAAGTGTGACAACTTGCCCCGGTGATCTATTTAATGCATTAACGAAAATCCATACACCATACTTTAAATTTCTAATATAAAATGAACCGTCCAGACTTCCACACTAATGACCAGGTGCTGTTAATATTTTCTTGCAATACTATTCATTCCTCAGGGTGCTGTAGAGCAGGATCATTATAAAGTAGACGCCCTTGGATCAAGGACACTGGAGTTCAACACAGACTACGGCTGAAAACACAGCCAAGTGCCATTTTATGTTATTTACATAGAGCTGATATCTCTTTTTGGCCTGCAATAAAACAAAGGAAACAGGCAAGGTCCCCATAAGTATGCAGAGGGCAGCGTATTCTCATTGAATAAATAATGGAAAGGCTAGAAATAGAGCTTGTTTTATATAAGTGTAAGTGCTGCCCAATCTAAACCCCTCCATTTATTTTCGCTTTCATGATTGCACCAGCCAAGAGCTATGTGACCCCGTTAGCCAACCCGAGCGTAACTAGTGCCCACAGCACTAAACCAAACAGCAGCTACAAATTCAATAAGTCTGTTTTACAGTAATTTATATTAACCATACTGCAAAGCACATCTACACCATCAATTGCATAGATCACTATCAGGACTCTTTATTATTTGATTTAGCTGCTATTTTTAAGAGCTTTATGTAAATTTACTTTAAAGTTTACTTCATATAACTTTCTACACATTGGCAATTTAATATAACTGATAATGGCGTGATGTAGAGTATAAGAAAAAAAATATATACTGTTTTTAGTGCACTATCAATTTAGTCATCTTTTACAATGACAATTGTAAATTAATATTGCTAATATACATGTTATGAAAAAATTTGATGTGTGCTTGTTTGAAAACCCCATGACGGTGAACCTAAACATATGCAGATATGCAATTGCTCAATGAAACATCCTCAGTCTTGTAATCTGATTGAAATTTTGCCTGCCAAGATCACAGCCGTTAAATGTGATGGTGAAACCTGAACTTCAGCTAAGCACCAACTAAACAGAAATTCATTTAGGACACCGGATGGACTCATTTAATTGTGTCTGGTGCTGTAGAGAGACCATTTCATAGATTCATAAAGCAATATAATTACAAGTCAAGATACTTTTTGTCTCCTCTATTGCATCAGCCCAGAAATGTGCCAAACAAAAACAGCTCACAATGAATTACAAAAAAAATGGCATCTCTGTGATGCCTCGGGACGCCCAAGGGGACAAGATTATCATATCTGTCATTCAAGATGTCAATCAGCAAGACACTTATACATTGCTTTCCCTGACATTTCAAGTAACTAAGTGCGCACAATGCATTCTGTTACTTACAGAGAAAGTGTCATCAATAATTCAGTGCAGTCGGTGTTGACAACGCTCCTCCAATGTTAAATAGAAAGATAATAAGGCTCATTGCATCCACACACGCGTTAAACTGATGCCAATTTACACGACAGAATATTTGATGAGGAAACTAAATAGCATCTACAAATATAACTCTATATAATATAAGTTTAATGTAATACACTGCATAATATTTTTAAATAATTTTCAACTTTGTTTCTCAAGCAAAACAGCACTCATTCACACAATGAAGCGCATGCACGTACCCGCCAGTCTTTAAGACAAAGCAGCAGGAAAGCAGCTGATGAATGAACGCGCACAGGACCCGGACTCCTTCACAGTACGGGGGCTTGCCAGCCGACTTAGCATCCTCGGGCATTACTTTTAAACTTCAGCATAATCCGCTTTAACTTGTTCACAGCCTCGAAAGGTTGCTTTCCAGAAAGAAAGGACGCCCTCAGGTAGCATTGCCGCGAGACACTGCGGGACGGTAGCATAGTAACCTGACGAAGAGACTCTCGCGCGCGCGCGTGAATAGCTGGCCGCTTTTTCCGCTACTGTGGTACGCGGAGGCAGCTTGATGACGTAGCCCGACCTCTTATAACATCTGATACTGTAGATTGCCGCGTGCACGACAACACAAGGGGGCTGATATAGAGACGGGATGTTGAAACTGAAAAATGTCCTCGTCTCGATGACCCTGTAGCCTGTGCAAGCTGGCTTTTTCCGGATCTCAATTAAGCTAAAAGTGCTATACAATATAAATACATCACCAGTGCTGTAGTTTAACCTTTCATTCATGCACAAGGCTAATAGCCATTGTTAGACTACGTTACAATTACATGATGTCTATTTTTCGACAGCCAGCAGGTGGCGAAAGAAAGCACACAAGTTCATCTTTATGTACAATGTTACAATTATTCAAGTTAAAAACAAAACATATTTAACACAATGCAATCATGATTTAAGAAACATGCATTCTGCGTATCCATCAATACGTCATCTACAAAGTACTGACGTCAGATTCTTACTCTACACTTGTGCCGTATTTTGGCAGACAGAAAGGACAGGCAGCAGGTGGACACTCACATGACTGGTATTAACTGTGATCATTCTGTCTTACCTTGAATGTCTGCAAACTGTCCTGGACCGACAAGCTGTCTCTTGATCCCAGTTTTCTGAGTCGCTAGAGTGACTGTCATAAGAGACGGGACGTGCTGCCATCTTCTCCAACAAATTGATATTATAAGCGTAGATTTAATCTTGATTCTGTAATTATTTCATCCTTGTTTAGTCACTTAACATTTTGCATACACAATCGTATCGATTTATTAAAATACTTTTCGAGCAAGTTGCATTAAACGTGTCTTAAAAAGTGATAAAGTCCAAGTACGGTCTAACGTTACTTCACATTAGCTGTCTAGTTTACCATTTCACAGTTAGCATGGTAAAGTGAGCGCTACGCCGCTACACAACCACAGCACAGACGATCTCTCACCTGTCTTTGTTTAACCGTTACAGTTAATCAACGTACAAATATGCATAACTGGCAGTTTACTGCCATCAGTCTACACTAGCTTCTTGCTCATCATCATCCTCGATCGGGATGTGCTGTACGGTAAAGCTAACAGCTACAAATAGCTAACCAAAGAGTGCAAGTAAAGTGAAATATCGCGAGAACTCACAGCGGTCGCTATAGAAACCACCTTGCGTCCAATCAACTAGTGAATCGGGTAAATCATGCTGCTTTTGAAACAGCTACCATATAAGGCGCGATATTTCGCGATGTAACAAAAATAGAATACAGGACACTTTTTTGACTTTTATATTTAATGTTCACTGACAACAGATGAATAAGCACCTTTTAGTCAATATTTTATAATAGGGTACATGCCTATCATTACAAGCATTAAGCAAACATTACAGCAATAAATAATAGTCCACGAAATAATGATAAAACATTTCAATAAATTGTCAACAGTACTGCTAATAAAAAATACCCAATATATAAATGTAATAACCAGCAAAGTGCAATTGAGCTGTATTAAACCTGCTTATTCTAGAAATTTCTCTGGCACAAAAAAAGCTCGTGCGTTGCACTTATAGCACACGAACTTTGCACGTTCACTTGTTCATATTTCTCTCACATTTCTCTTTTTTATGAAAAACTTGTAGGAAGCTTTTGATAACACTACAAAACATAGTTAAAACTGATTTTTTTGTACTGTCATCACAAAAAGACGACATTCTGAAAATGGCTTTTTCTGTTATTCTCTTAAAAAAAACATTTGGTCCAATTTCTATGAATTAGTATTAAAACTTCCGCCACAGGGAAAATTATAAACTATATAAAATAATAAATAGTTCAATTTAAACAAAACATAAATATTATTTGACAAATATGCTAAGTACAACGACTTTTAAATTCCGTTTTTACGAATGGCTCAAAAGTTTTTCCAAAACGTTAATGATATCCTCAGGTTTCCTTGAATTGAGATCCTTTAATTTGAGAATAATCTCTGGAGTGAGTCTTGTTCTCTCCGGGTCCATCTTCTCTGGGTTTTTGACAGAGGCTGTGTGGAGCTCCCGTAGTTTCATCTGAAGCCAGTCTTGCCTCAGCTCCACGTGTTTATGCACCCCAACATTGTGCATAAGTTGGACTTCATTGATAGCCCTTTTGCTTTTTGACAAGAAGATAAAATAATATAAGAATACACGGCGATTTTAAAATCATTGAAATAGGAAAACATTGAAATACTAACCTCAATGGTTTGCTCTCTGCAGTTGAATATAATAATATGCAGATGGAGAAAAACATAACTATTTTCTCCAATAGTCCAAGAGTGATGGAAACCATTTTGTGAGACTGTAAAATAAACAGATAAGCATTTATGCAACGTGAGCTTTTACATTTTAAATTGTGACAAAAATGATATGAGAATAGAAGATGTAAAAATAACATGAAACAATAATAAAAAAATAAATTTTGTACTGAACTCACCACGGTTGATATTGAATAACGGGAAGAGTATTGCAGGATCAGTTCACATTAGAGTTGGTGTCTCCGAGTACCTTTTATAGCCCTCTGCCCATTGATGAGCCGCTTTCATTATTGGTGATGATGTCATCATCCGTTCCCACGATGAAGCATGCGCGTGACATCACCTCTCCAACACTAATCCACCCCTCACCACCTTAACTTAAAATCCTTGAATTTGAACTTTAGGACTGTAATTTAGAAGAGGTTCATTTCTATCTCAATCAATAATTACATTAACAAATACAATACCTTGAAAAGTTAACTGAGTTAAAAATACTTTAGATCAGGTTTTAACTTTGCATTCTCTACCATCAGCCACTAAACTTTTAACTGTGTTAATTCTTTAAAACATCTAAGTGCTACATGCTTGTTATTGAGTGTCAGTCAACATATACCAATAATACACAGTAAAACATTAACAATAACACGTTCTTATAATTTTGATGACAGTTTGTGTGTCAGTGCTGCTTGATTATTAATTTGTGTGTTTTTGTTCAATTTAATGTTTGTTTGCTGACTTAAAATTTGATCTCTACATGACCTTGAACTAGATTTGGCCTTGAATTAATTCAGCGCTAAAAATAACATTTAAGGTTTATTTCTTATGAACAATTTTGTTCATAAGCTCAAATAATACTGAATAAAAACATTGTAATTAATTTTAATACAATAACACCATCCTTTTCGAGAATAATCTTTTTATTGCATTTTCTTTATAAAAGGCTCCCAGTAAATTTGTCATTTTACAAAAAACAAAACAAAAAAATAAAACATATAAATGTACGATTGTACATAAATCATAACAGCTACTACATCCATCAGGTGGTAAGCCAAAGAACCTGCTCCAGTCACAGGTGTCCAAAGAGGCACCCGGGAAGGCAGAGGGCCCTGTCCTACTTTTATGGACACTGAATGACAGATTAGGTAACTATGAGCGAAGTTTTCCAAAATTAGCCCAGGAATGGCTATGTCATGACACAGGGAGTGTGTTTGAGTACCTAAACAGGTCTGACCCATAGATCTTCCCTCGTGGTGTGGTTAGGGTTTCTCTTCAAGGTATGAGCAAGGCTACTGCTCCTGACCAGAGAAAAAACAGGGTATGACGACAGGGAACAGGCAGCCTAATGACATATGACTGAATATGCAACCCATCCGCCTATAAATTACGATGGACAAGAGAGATCGTCACCCAATATCTACGTTTTAATTGAAAAACCAGCAAAGTGCGCGTAAGGTGTATCCAATACCGCTTATTCTGGAGATGTTCCTTGGCACAAAATGAGCTCGTGTATTGCACCTGTTGATGAGCATACTGTTTCATTCACTGGTGATCTGTAAAACAAACTTCACAGGTGGCAAGCAATTAGAGTTGTTTACATACCAGATTCACAAGATTTATGGACGACTAGGCCCACATGTTGGAGATGGATGACCCCATCGTGGTCTCTTGCTGTACTGCTATGGGCTGAAGTGGGCAGGGGCTGTTTAGATGACACCCACCAAACAAATGGACCTTTGACCCTTGCATGAGATCCCTAACACAGTCCTAACAATCCTAAGCAGTATTTAGACCCTTTGGGGGGGCAGGAGAGGGGACCTTTCAACCCCCAAACTGCAGTTCTCATTACCTCATGCTGTATCAATGCAAGCGGTGGAATTAGCAGTTTGTGTTACCATTACACCTAATTATTTGTGAGAATTTAGGGGTGGAATATGACACTCGATGCAATCATCTCATAGGTGTAAAAAGCCACGCAGGTCGTTATATTTAGTGACTCTGTGAATTTAATCTATATTAAGTGTCACACTGTAGCTATATTTGGTTTTATCATCAGGTTTACTGAGTAGTAAATAGTCTCATTGCACAACACAGGATGTTTGCAACTCTGAAGCAGCAGACCAATAGCATTATCATAAATCTTTTGATTTTATAATCTGTTTATTGCCTGCTTTAACACTATGCATTTGTTTACTGATGTTGCAATAAGCAGGTGGTAATGCACTGGAGCCAAACAGCTTTAGGTAAAGCAATGGTATTGGTCACACAAATATAAACCTCTGGATCTTAATAACAGACATATTTAATTTTAAGTGAATAAATGTAATAATATATGTTTGAAAGATCAGTGTAAAATTATACAATGTGCAATATGTAATTCAAAGAACGAACTGTAGAGGGAGGACAGAGACTAGTCAGGTTATAGTCAGACTTTAGATCAATGCATTTTAAACATGCAATTGAATGACATGACTTAAATCTAAATGCATACATGCGTAAATATCCGTTTAAGTTTTTTGACCTACTAACGTCATCAATGGGGTGAAAATGCATTAGTAACAAAACATTTAGTGTTTTTGTTGCACAGGGCTAAGGTAAGGTCACATGGCTAAATGCTCCCATTAAACTCTAAAAAGAAAACCAGCAAGAATCACGCCCGTTTTAGTTTGATGACGTGTTGAGCAGCCTTTCCCTACAAAGATAACAACGCTCTCTGACACAAAGGGATTTCACCCACAGTGAAAATGGCTGCATGATAAATTTAAGTGACGCACACGGATCCAACATAGACTAGACTGCTGATTTAGTGAATGGACCAAAGGCAAAAAGGTCACCTTGAAATTGCTCATCATCGTTATAGCAACGGGGGTAGTTGTGAAATGGCATCTTTTCAGTCCACCACAAGGGGCATCAATTTTACGTCGTCTT
Source organism: Misgurnus anguillicaudatus (assembly GCF_027580225.2). Taxonomy (NCBI): domain Eukaryota; kingdom Metazoa; phylum Chordata; class Actinopteri; order Cypriniformes; family Cobitidae; genus Misgurnus; species Misgurnus anguillicaudatus. The sequence goes on along the minus strand of NC_073342.2, from coordinate 19,204,453 downwards.
CACAACACAACATTTGTGACCCTGGACCACAAAAAAAAGAAAAGGTGTATTTATAGCAAAACCCAAAAATACCTGTCTCAGAATCATTTTTTCTTTTATGCCCAAAATCATTAAGATATTATGTAAAGATATGCTCAATGAAGATATATTGTAAATTTGCTATCGTAAATATATCAATATAACTTTATTTTTGCGGGAGGATCCAGCTGCTAATAACTTCATTTGCACACCTTTAAGGCGATTTTCTCTTCTCTCAAAAATGTATGACTGTAATTAATTTATTTATTTTAATTTATTTTATAACTCGTTTTGTTGTCCGGGTCATATTTATTTAATGTTACACTTGAAATAATTCCGTTCAAAACTCGTTTAGCGCGTGATTTTGTGAACATGTCCAACTCTGTTGTTATTACGGAGCATGCGCAGTGGCGGAAGTCAATTGGCGGAAAGGTATGGTTATTTGGTGTAACGGGTAAGTAAATTGCAGTATTCCTGTTGGTTTAGCACCTTTATAGATTCGGTATATGATTAATAGTGGAAAATATTTAGTTTTTAGCAATTTATTCTCCTTAGTAATTTAGGAGTTGAATCAATTGCTGCTACTGTTAACAGTTAGGCACGTTGCGCAGAGAGTGACGTCGTTGCGAACAAACTGTTACTTTTGTAACAATCAAATATAACTTGTTATGCTGCCCTTTTTGGGGGTTTTGCAATTTATCGACCAAGTCTGATTCTTGATTTGCTTTCCTGTCGTAACTAGAGTTCTGTTGTTTAAAGGACCAACTTTCTGACAGAAAAGGTGACCCACTAAAATCAAAGGTTTTCAGGTAGGAGTGCAGTCCTCATGTTTTTCAACGATAGTCAGTATTGTGACCCTGTCAGTGAAATCCAGGCTAAAGTCTAATAATTTAAATTTAAACTAACCAGAAAGTTTGATTTTAACCTATATTTAAACTATGATTTCAACTCAGTCATGTTAAAGATACCAATGTTATATATTCACAGAATGTTCTTCACATTATGTAAATATGTATGATTTTATGTAGAAAACAGTTGCTTTTACATTTTTACAAAAAAAAAGACTTTAGCTGTGTTTTCACATGCAGGGTCTATATTCTACTGCTATATACTACTATAAACTGTAGTAATGTTAAAACATTAAATCAATAAGTATTATTGCCAAACCATTGCTAAATAGGACACTGTATATGATGACATCACATCTTTCATCCTTATAGTGTTACCTCAATATAAAAAGGTCATAATACAGCATTAAAAAAGTATTATAGACACGTTTAAGTACAGAAATGATTTTAAAACCACCTATCTATGTATCATGTTTTATGACCCATGTCCTGTATTGTTATTTTTGTAGGACAAATGGCTTCATTTACAGTGGATAAAATTGCCCCTGACGACGACAGTGTTTTTGATGCATCCAAGATACACAAAATGATGAAGAAATCCAAGAAACCGAAAAAAGAAAAGAAGGATAAGAATAAAACCAAGTGTGCAGCTAACATCTTGTTGCACGTCGACTGTGACGAGACCGACACCCTTACACAAACACAGAGTAAGAAAAGGAAAAAGTCAAAGAAAAAGAAATTTAAACTGGAAGAAGACTTTCAGCTGCTTCCATGTGTTAGGAAACCAAAACCAGAAAAACGCCTCAAACAGTCGGGCAGCACTCACACAGGATTGACACAGGATCCGCACTGGAGTGACTCCGTGATCTGTATCTCCCCCGATCAAGTACCAAAACATTCAAGCAAGAGTGAGTGTCAAAAAGAGAAGGAGAAAGCTAAAAAGAGAGTCGTTTTTAATTTGCCACCTGAGCAGAACCAAGCTGCAAACACAAAGGATGAACCCTTCCCCACAAGAAATATTCCTAATTCCGCTACATCCTTTCTGAGAGCCATTTCATCTGGAAACATGAGCCACTGGAAGCAGCTCATAGGAGAAAGCAGCTTGGAATCCCAGACGACAGCTGAAGAAGTAAACAGCCAAGACTTGTTTATCACACAGAAATCATTCTTGGATCCATCCGTGGACCTCTCCAGCAGTCCAAGCGGCAATGAGATCTCCACCATACCGGCGCCAGCGGACCGTTCGTGTAGGTTGACGGCCGAAGCATCTACTCAAACGGAAAACTTCTTTAGCTTCCCGGAGCTCTCCAACTCTCTCAGGTTTCAGCAGCAGCAGAAAACATCCGTGAGCACTGAGGAACCTGTGGACCTGAGCCTGCCCAACAGAGCAAGACAAATGCAAAGCCAAAAATCGTCAGCAAAGCATTCACCTAAATTAAAGATATCAGACACATCAAGTGAGGATAGCGATATAATGGCAAAGACAAAAAGTGATTTGTCCCAACTGAAAGTCATTCAGACTCGCTTGAACGAGTCTTTCTTTCTTAAGGTGAAGGGTTACGATTCACCAAAGCCAATATGTCCCCTCATGAAACTAACAGAAAGTGCTGAGAAAAAAGCAAAGAAGTAACAGTCATTGTTATTATTTGCAGTTGGACTACATTGAAGGAACTTACATGCTATTAGGTTGAAATATATAACATGCATATAGAAATACAGTGTCTCTTGTTCTGTGCACACTTAGATAAAGACACAAAGATTTGTTATTTGCAGTTTGTTTAATATCATCTGCATTGTTTTAATGTTTACTTCCAGTTACGTGTTCTGTATTACATTTCATGGTGTATCTTGAATATCTTTGAACACAAAAACAGTTACAAGCAAGCGCTGTTCATAGTCCTTTCCGACCGATTAAAATTGTCCGTTGTGTGGTTATATCAGTGTTTAACTTTTTTGTGTCTAATTGTGTCTGAACAGCTTGATACCCATCCACCTCCAAAGGTAAAAGAAAACATAGACGGGAATTGTCACAGGCAACAGCAGGCTATAAAAGCACAAGCTGTTTGTACTCGTGCATCCTTGGGGAAAGTTTTCATCCGTGCTCGCCGAGTAAAACAGTCCGGTCAGGGATATTAGTGGCAGAAGAACAGTCAATGTGGATAAGGAGAAAAACATTGTGATGGAAATTATTTCTAAGATTTAGAGGTGGGGTTCAGTCACGTCTGTTTTCTGGATCTTTCGGGCATCTTGTGGGATCATGTTAGGAATACCATCAATGATGGGATAAGCAATGCCAAGCTCCTCGTTGATCAATTCATTACCCTTTTCGTTGTACCTTGAAAATAAATACAAAAACTAAAGTAAATATGAGTTATTAATAAAATTACATTTAAAACAGTCAATCATAATTAATATGATATGTTACAATAGAAAACGTCCAGATGTCACTGTCTGTGGCAGACAGTGGTGGCCAAAACCAACTTATTAAAAGTTTTATAGTACATTATTGTAATAACTTCAACTACCATGATAAAGTTTTGCTTAAGTCTTTCACTAGTCGTTATACATAACATTAGCACTGCTAAATAAAGGCAACAATTTCCTAACTATTATAACACGGCTAAGAAATACTTGATTCTGATTGGTCAGTCACGACATTCATAGGTCTGAAACACTGCTCATCCGTCTTTTCTCACGACAGCTTTAAATAAATAAATACAAATACATAAGGTAATAAAATACTTCAAAACAAAATCTTGAATCATACTTTAATGTCCAATTTTTTACTCATCTGACAAGTTGGTGTGTAATAATGCGTAATTAAGGGGTTTATTTTGCGATAACAACCGTCTCTGGGTCATGCATATTACCGTATACATCATAATATTATATTTAAATATGCTTAATAGACAATCATACCTCAAAGGCTTTTTGGACAGTGGACAAACGAGAAACTCAAGAATAGAAACATCAAAGGCCTGACTCCTTTCACCGTCCTTCACTTCATCAGACCAACACCTCTTGTTTGTCTTCACAGAGCTTCCAGCACGCAAAAGTGCGCGGTTGGTTTCAGATCGCTGCACGCTTAAAACCCCAGTGACAAGTCTTCTTAATGCACACTGAGACATATCCGAATAAAGTATAAGAGTGAAAAACCTAAACCTGACGAGCCAACGCCGAACCAGAAGCGTTTACCCCGGAGCGTCTGTAAATGTGTTCCCCGCACTATTGTATTTGTTAAAAGGTTCCGGTGGCAAATACGCGATGACTTAATTTGGTGTTGCACTACCCGATTGTATGACATCAAAGTACCGCGAGAGCGATTCAAAAGCACAGGGTTTCCATCGCTCTCGCGATAATTACATGACATACGCGTATTGATCTGCGCAGCGTCCCATAATGTCGAATTACTTAGCATTAGCTGTGCAGATCAAATACAGACAGCTCAAAGAACAGTATGTAAAATAATAATAGACATTTTAAAATAAAAAATATAAATAAAAACTTTATGTTATTCGTGTGGGATGTGAATGATGAGAAAAACGGGGGGCAATCCGCAGCATATGGTCTTATACAAAAAACAACAAATACAAAAAACAAAGCAAATGGTATTAAGCTTGGTTTATTTAAGTTAACCGAGCATTGCATTCGCAAGTCATGAGAATATTACAACAATTTACGATTAACTAAGAATAATAGTCAACTTTATAATTGTTAATATTCCGAAATAAGACAGTCTTGATGACGTATGCAGCCTTCAGATTGAGAAACGGCTAATAATTGAACCTAGTAAATGATCGTACTGCCAGTATGTGGTGCTCTTGGTCTATTGCAATGAAAAAAAAATCACTGCAGGAATGCATTTCACCACCAGATGTCTCTAGTGACACGTATGTGAAATATTGAGTTACTTGTTCTTGAGAAATATGTCCACCAACCATGAAATAAACACACTGACAAATGTCTTTCTGAGCTGATTTCTTTGAGGAAGAGTGAGAGCTCTGAGGAAGCCCTGGAGTGGAGCTCAATACACAGACCTGCCAAGCATGTCAAATGAAACAGATCTGCTCCAGAGTCTAAGGCAGGGCAGAGACTGCTCAGAAGCATTGCAGATATCTCTCATGGTTGGACCATGGCGTTTGATAAACTGATTGATTCTTCAGAGGCTGTTCGCCTCTCTGTCTGGGACTATAAAATGTATCTGTTTTTTGATACACTTGAGAATGTAGATACAAGTAGGGTCTTTTTTTCCACCAGTCAAAGCTTACTTGCATGTCTTTTCAGTACATAGAAATGCCAAATGTAATAAAACAATACACTCTGATTGGATAAACAGAAATTGTCAACCTGGAGTGTGAAAGAGAGTTAAGCAAAAGAGAAACACGCATGTACCTTGTCAGGTTTGTATACAATACATACATACACCATTCATTTTGTGGTAGCTGGGGTATAGAAATTTGTTGGGTAGAAAAGCAGCAATGTGGAAAGCCAGATGCATAAATCTGGCTAAGCCTGAGGGTGTTTGCCTCGGGCAGAGCTTCCCTAACTTTTTATTTAAAACCGAGCGAACATTGTGTACCTGCTGTGAAGATCAGGGATGGGGCCAGAAAAATCCAGTCAAACACAAACACTAACACTGATCAACAGTGGCATGGTTGTTGAATTGTCTTTTCTTTTTTGACTTTTTTTGTTTCAGTAAAATAGTATCTGTTATGCTCAAAGGAAGAAAGCCTGCAGCCATATAAGCAAGCAAACAAACAAAGAAGCAGCTTTGTGCTTCTTAAAAATATCTAAGTAGACCAGCACACAAAGCAGGAAAGAAATATTTTCACCTATGAAATACCATTTAAAGGGCACCTATCATGCAAAATCCACTTTCATAAGGTGTTTGGACATAAATCTGTGTTGGCACAACCACCCTACGATGAAAAATCCACATTTTCAAATTTTTAATCCCCATTAAGCCAAAGCAGTCTCATTAGACATTCCGTTTTGATTCTCTTATTAAAGCAACGCCAAAGAGTTTTTTTTTTACCTTAAAATAACGTTTCCAAAAAGTTTCACTCGTTCATCCACTCGAAACAGGGTGATCGGCACTTTCACATTCGCTTTGCAGCCCTCTATCGGCCAAAACAGCACTAAAGAAGTTTACAACCGTCGGGTAAAACTTGCATTACGGCAGACCTACAATCCAATCAGAGCCAGCTATGCTGCAGTATTTACGACAGTGGTAATGGACAATTACGCATCTAACCTGTAGGGGGAGCAAAGAGCAAAAACTCTTTAGTGTTGCTTTAATGTGAGGTCACATTGATAAAGCCCCGCCCACTTACAGTCCTGCATTACCATAGTTTCACTTTCAGCATGTATTCTGTCCACTAGATACTATTGTCTCAGACTGTATTAATCAAATCTATTTTATCTTAAAAGCGCTTACCGTCTGTTTGGAAGGAAGTGAGGAGCTGTAGCTCATTTGCATTTAAAGGTACAGACATTAAAACAGCGCGTTTTTTCTCCCACCCAAATAGGGGCATTTTGGGCATGCTATAATAAATGATCTGTGGGGTATATTGAGCTGAAACCTCACAGACACATTCTGGGCAAACCTGAGACTTATTTTATATCTTGTAAAAAGACCATAATAGGTACCCTTTAAAAATGCGTTAACAATTACAAATTTCATTATAAAAAATATCTGAAACATTGTACCTCTTAAAGCTAAATAGATCAACACACATAAAATCACTTGAGGTATTATTTGTTCACTTAATGTTTGCCCCAACTTACCACTTGATATTGAATGAATTATGTAATAATTAAACAATTTCCTTTTATAATATTGGAATAGTCAAATTCTCTCAATGTCCAGCCTGCTCAATTCGCACAGCACTTCATTTAGTATAGGTACTCATAGGATTATAGATTCATTTAATAAACTCTCATCTTGTAGGATTATAAGGGTTAAAAACTGCTAACCCAACACTTTTCAGAGCTGATAACAACCTCTTGAAACGGTTCCAACTTCTCATGCTCATTCTAATGCTGAAAGTGAAATGGGAACCTTTATCTTAACAGCTAATCATTTTGAACCTCTTATCAATACTGCTTGTTGCGGGTCCCCCTACTATTTGAAATCAATGTAGATTGTGTGATAGTAAACCAGTGGTTCTTTAACTCGGAGGTACAGTGTAAGGGGATGTATATGTCTGTTATACGACCTTGCTGCTGTTAGTGACCTTGTCCTAAATGATGCTAATACGGATTGCAGCCTCATCCCTGTTTCACAAGTCTTGTTCCCACACAGGGTTAACAAATAAGAGTAAATAACACAATTGACACAATCTCTTTATCTCCTGTGAACAAGTATTGCCTGTTTGTTTATTGATTTTAATTAAAAAAAAATGTAATTTTCTAGTAACCTCCTAAAACCTGGATGTGCACAAATGTGAATTTTTTGTTGTTTGCACCATAATACTTAATTCTGTGTGACTGGAACCTGTTGTACACAATAGTGTTGTAGTTCTCGAGACCGGTCTTTTTAAAGGTCTTGGTCTCGTCTTGGAATCAACCGCATTTTTACTTGGTCTCGGTCTCAGACAAAGAGCACTTGGAATTTTATTTCAAGACCGGTGATTAATTTATCTCTAATTTCATGCAGTTTATTCAGGTTTGGCATATGATGTTGGCATTGTTTAAGGATTGTTTAAGTTTCTCCCAATGACAATTTTTCTAATTTTATTACTAAAAACACCTGCATTGTGTTACATGGATGGCAAGCCATGGAAAGATTGATTTCAGCTCTTTAGTGTTTGTTCACTTTTATTTGCTTATAGACAAAGATAAATTCCCACATATCTGTAATGCCTTTGATTATTTGATCAACTTCTCTGATGGCATACACACACGCACGCACGCACACAAACGCACACACGCACGCACACACACAGACATGAAGTGCCTAATTATATACATATTCCACATTTTATCATAAGTGTTTTAATGCAGTGACTTGCACTGGTCTTGGTCTTGACTTGGTCTCGACCCTTTAAAGTCTTGGTCTTGTTTAGGTGGTCTTGACTACAACACTAGTACACAAACATGGACAAATACACTGCTTCATGTTCCAAGAATTATATTTGGTTATTTTATTTAATAGCTGGAAGAAATCTGAAAAAAAAGACAAAGCAAAACTCAGGTCTTAGGAATTTAAGAAAACTCTTGAGGGCGTTTGCAACACGGTGTAAGTTTTAAAATAGTTGTTATGAAATAAATCGAAAACGAATGCACAAATTTGACATTTAATGTTGTCATTTTACAGCTATTTGTCAAGCGTGATTGATAAAAATAGCAAAACCTTTGTGCTCTCAAAAATGAAAGACAGTTTAGAAGAACCAAAAGGCATGGATTCAGAGAGGTACATGGTAAAATAAACTGCATTTATGTCTAATGTTTCTAAATCCTGGAATAAAAATAATTTCCCTCTCAATGTCAGTCAGAATAGGCGGGAAGCTTTATCATAGATCTTAATGTGAAGTAAATTAAAGGAAAATGAAATATTATCAAACATATTTTGGTTTGTGGTCTCATATGATCTTAGTGTGCTATTGATTTTTTGATCAATAACAGAGATGCAGTTATATTTGAAATACTCATATAAACCCAGTTCCCATCGTGTGAGATGGTCTGCTTTTCACATAGATTGTTTTAAGAATCTATGTAAGTAAATAAAGGGAACAATTCACTTTTTTTTAAATAATGAGCATACAGTTGTTATGCTATTATAACAAACAACCACTACGGCATCAAAACACTGGTTAGCAAAAAACCAGCACGTCTGCAATATATTCTTTGAAAGGTCAAATCTTTTCTTTTTTTAGTTTTCAATCTGTTTTTCCATCTCAAACCGAATGAGTTGTCAAATTGTTTGTCCTGGTTAAAGGATTTGCGCTATGCATTTGGGAGGTTTACAGGATTTGGACAGCTCAGAGCTCTTTTAGGATTTCAGCTGTTGCCGACTTCAATAAAAATGACGGTTTCATCACATACGAGATGGATAAAACAAGAGATTTGCCCAAAGTAGAAATTACTTTATGTGAGCGGTGAATCTCTGCCCCAACTCTCCTTATATGAAAACAGATACTGGCCTGAAAATGAGTTTTTAATAATATAAGTGTCAAACATTTCTTTTGGTATTTTCATAAGAGTTTCTTTGGTGTCATAGTTTAAAATAAAAGCAGAATAAAACCCAGATTAGCTGTAAATCAGCATAAGGTGAATGGTTGTCCTCCAAGTTGCTCACGCAGGTATGTCTTGCTTGTTAACATCTGTTTTCATCCCTGGTGTTCAGACTGAGAGACTAACTACCCAAATACTACAATAAAAAAAATACTGTGTTATTTTCAAACCAGCATTGGGTCAAAAATGGATGAACCCAGCTGTTGGATTAAATTAACCAAGAAAATGTTTATATTTGACCCAACAATGGGTTAAAACAACGCTGCATAGGTTAAATTAAAACCCAGTGGGCTGGGCTTGTCCCTTTTTGACACAACGCCGAGTTGAAAATAACCCAGCATTTTTAGTGTACAATTAAAAAAAAATTCTGGGTTATTTTCAGCCTAGCATTGGATCAAAAATTAATCCGTTAGGTTTTATTAATCCCAGAAATTATATTTGAACCAACAATGTACCATGACCATTTAAAACAACTTAAAATGGTGAAAACCAGCACTACACTGGTTTTAGCTGTTTAATTTCAGGAAATTGTTTATTTTAGATTTCAAATTTTAGAAAGATGAATTAAAAGTCTTTATATTATTTTTAGAAATACTAATTACATTCTATACAAAATATCTTTTCTATTTTTTCACATAGAATAATTACAACCCTCATTCACAAACCTGAGAAACAAGGGAAAGCTGAATAAAAACCATTTTAAATATGTGCTACACAGTAGCAAAATAGATAAGTGCTTAAATATACTGACACCAATGTAACCTTAAACCACACAGCAGGAAATCTCCATTAATATACATTCGAGCATTACTATCTCTCTATACCAACCATTTGTTTGGTCAAAATGATATACAGTATAAATAGGAGATTTGTTTCAAAGTCCTCGAGGTCCACCTGACATCAAGGTGAATACAGTGTTTAATAATAGGACGTCTTCTAAGTACACTGTAAATCCAGTGATAACTTTAGTCTCTTACAGGACTTTGCCAGGCAATAAGTTGGTAATTGTCCATTTCTGACTGCTGCACTTCTGAAGAGTCAGCTGGTAACCCTGCTCCGCTTCTGCACTCTCCACCAGTTCAAGACATCGCTTTGACTTTGTGTTCTGAATGGAGCCTTCCTGGAAAAAGCAACAGACATCAAAACATGAACATATGATGATATCACTTTGCACAACTGATCTGACCAATAATGAGTTTCATTGCTATAACCTAATGTACATATGAGGAGCTCAGATGCAAAAATGAGATGCATGTATCAGCACATATTATATGTTCTTCAAATCCACTTAATCCCGTTTCTATTTCTCAAAGTCGTGGCTGACAGCTCCGCCTACACAGAGATCTCATTCAATGAAAGTTCTGCGAATTCTGAATATTAATCATCAAACATGGATGAGAAGAGACTGACTACAGACGTTTAAAAGCAGAAATATATAACAGATCTTTCAAGTTGCACAAGGAAAGCCATAAAAAGCAGAGGGATGAGTATGTGTATGTGTGTGCGCGCTCCTCAGCTGCAGAGCGAGAGAGTAAAAAATAGAACAAACGCAAACAGAGCAAAACTCTTTTTTTGTGAATTACTGTGTCTCGCTATGCCCCTTTGTCACATTCAGTATGGACAGACAAATTTTCCATCGCTGGAATCATATGTGGTGTGTCTTATTAGGATACGGTGTCAGGCCATTCCGAAATATCGCTTTGTTAGCAGAATCAGCTAAATGCCACATCACTTTTTCAGCAAAGTCCTCTAAGTGCACCAAAGCTGAATTGGATGAACGACGGTGTGCAAAACGACCGTGTTTCACATTCAAACTTGTGTCCCTTGTGAGTACTTTGACCTGAATTCAACCTGAATGTGGCTGTGATATGGATCACAGCGCCCCGTAATGTGTGGTTCAGTTTCTTCATTTTTACATTCTGACTTTCATCATTTGCAATATTTGTAGCTGCATTTTTTGTGATTTTGCAACGGTTTACTAGGTCTTGTCCAAAGAAGTGGATTTTTTTGTCAAAAAAGGGTATAAGAGGGTTTTGCAGCAAAATACAGTCAAATTTGTTAAATACCAATGAAATGACTCATGACATTTGTGAAAATAAGGCATTTCAATTACTGACTAATAGTGTAGCAATGCAAAGTCGGCAACACCAAAGCTCCAAAAGTATCAAAAATATTTATTATTTACAACTAGTGCATGGCATCAACATTACGTTTCGAGCATGCAGGCTCTTCATCAGTTTTTATTACTGACTAATAACCTTTTAATTGCCATTAAAGTAAAATTATTGAACCTAAACATAAGAGCCTTAAAAAAATTTTAATTTACAAGAAAACATGTCAGACACACTTAGGGGCCAGTCACACCAAAAGCGCTTTAAACGCTTGCAAACGCAAGGCGACGCACTGCCGCCTTTTAAAAAGAGCAGTGCGATGCGGCTTGTTATATTGCTAAGCAACCACAGAGTCAGCTGTCTTGTCAAAATATTAAAGCGTGAGCGCTCTTTTGCTGTTAACTGTCATATTAGCAGAAACTTTAAAAAGAGGGCGCTTGCTCTGACCTTGTTTGAGGATGAGAGGTGCACAAACACGCAGGAGAGAGTGAGCGAGTGGAGTCCGGTTCTTCAAAGCAACTGTAAACTTCCCTCACCACAACGTAAGGCCCGCCTCTCCCCTCATTCGATTGGACAATGGAAAGACGCGAATGACGTTGGGCGCTTCTCCGCTCTCAGCGCTCCTTCAAAAACGTGTGCGCGGCAGGCGGCAAAAAACGCAAGGCGCTCGGCGCGCATAAACAGCGTGCAAACGCGCCCTGCCCATAGAATATCATTCAAAAAAGACGCCTGCAACTGCCATAAACGCTTTTGGTGTGACTGGCCCCTGGGTTTTGCATCTAAACTCCTCATATGTTAATTCAGTCATCATACATTATTTTTCACTTGCACAAGTTAAAATAGATGTTACCATATGTGACCCTATCTGTGAAAACCCATCTAAAGTCATTTTTTGTTATTTACATTTTTCTACATATAATGTAAAGAACATGTGAAAATATAAGGTTGCTATCTTTAATATTGACTGAGTAAAACCATGTCAAAGATTAAAATCAATGTGAAATTAAACTTTTAACTTTTAAACTTTTATGTTTTATGTTATATGTAATTAGATCATGAGACTTTAAAGGCAGGGTATCTGATTTGATCCAGAAGCATTTTTAGTTATGCTGGTTAAAAGTCTCCTCATATCCTGATAGCAATCACTATGTTAAGTTCTTTAAATGTATTTGTAGAAATTGATGTCATCTGTGAAAGGTGTAGGACCAAAAAATATTCAACCAATCATAGATCTCGGTCCGAACTGACTTTGCCTTTTTTTCCTCTCATCCGTAAGCATAATTTGAATGCCACCGCGCAGCCTGTTCACGCAGACACCATACGTCATCGGCGCTTTCACGTGCGCTCCCGTCTGTTAACAGAGGGAGAACGGCAAACTTTCCTGCAGAATTGACAACCTGCACAGGAGCCACAAAACAAAATAAATGTTTTATAACAACAACAGCAAAAACTGCCTGGATCAGCAAGAGCAAAAACCCAAAAATTAACATCTGTAACTTTACTGCTTTACGACGAGATGCAAACAGCTGCAGGAGGCAAAGGGTCTGAAAGGGTCATGTATTTTGGTAAGGTAGGTACGCGATATGTTTGTATTGAGATGGATTTAGATATTCCACTTTGATGAAACATTGTGTTGCTTATGAAATTTGTGTTTGTTTACAGTTTACGGAAGTGCGCTTTAACTAATTCTGATGTAAAACAGTTGTTTATGTTTGTTATTTTGGTAATGTTATTCATTCATTCATTCATTTCTCAGGGCTATGAAGTAGAGGTCTTCTCGGGTCCAAATAAATGTACCCGACCCGAAATGACCCGAATCACTTCATACCCGAACCCGACGTGCATAAATAAAAAAATGTTAAAGAAAGACCCAACCCGAGACACACCCGAGAAAATTAGACCCGAGTCCGACCCGAACTAGTGAATTTTTTTTTAACCCGACTGGAACCGAATGTAAACGGCACTGTCCGACGTGTGTGCATTCTGCAGACCCACGCGCAGCAGTCAGACAGAAAGAAACTCCGGTGACCTTGCAACCAATTTGGCGAGCTGCTCCATTCGTTTTACTTTGTTATCTGACGACGACACCAACGTAACCGCTAAAATGTACATTTATAATTGACTGACATGTTTGTCTCAACAAAAATGAACAACCACAGGCAAGCGCTCTTGGCAAACAGATGAGAGGTTTGAAAAGGACATTGACGCACACAGGCGAGAGAGTTCGGGTCTTCTCGGGTCCGTTCAGAAAAAAACACCCGAGACCCGATGCCGCTATTATTGTAACCGACCCGTGTCCGAGGCACATGTGAAACTTTTAGACCCGAACCCGATCGGGTCTCGGGTCGGACCTCGGGATTTCGGATCTAAGTGGACCCGTGAAGACCTCTACTATGAAGCATATAGGTGTAAACTTGTTCTTTAGCAGAATCCAGTAAACCTAAACTTCAGACTAGCACAGTTTGGAGTTAATATTAAAATACAGTATGAATTCAGTGAAACTGACTTTTTCAACTCAGAGCCTGAAGCTCATTTCAAAAGAAAAAGGCTTAAAGATTCTCAGTCTTTCAAGTTTAATCACGAGTCTTCTTCAACACTGTGAGTAAAGTTCTGCCCTCGGCCAATCATCTGCCATACTGTGATATTCACATCAGACGCAGTGTGCGTGAAACACTCTTCCAACGTCTTGCGACACTGCCTAAATTATTTTAATACTTTGTGACACTACTGAGGTCATACCAAGGCAAAAATCTATAAATATTTGCTGCAAAAGAGGTGCTAAAAAACAAATGACTCTTGGTTCTGTGTGACGATAACTGTATTACGGTACATTCACACGGGGCTTCCCATTCACTTTTAATGGGTGATGTCATGCGTTGCCGAACTGAATTGTGGATCCGTCGGCGCTGCATCAGTGCCATTGCTCGTGACAGAAGTTGAACATTTCTCAACTTTTCAAGCGGCAACGCGTGTATTAGCCAATCAGATCGCCTTTTGCAAATAACCTAGGGAGAGTCAGCCAATTACGTTCATGGAAGACCGGAGCATGTGTACTGTACCAGCCACTGTGATTGGCTGTTGGCCACGCTTCAGACAAGCCTTCCATTAAGCGTTAACACTTTCGCCCCGTGTGAATGTTCCGTTAGCACATTAAGGGGCCGTTCACATACCGTGTCTTTTGTGCGCACAAGTTCGCGTAGGCGCGCGGTATGCACGCTCATAACGAAAGTGACGTTTTTTCCAGGCGTGTCCGCAGCGCATCCAGTTAAAAACATTTTAACTTTTCAGAATGCCGCAAGCGCACCGAAGGTCAAGTGACAAGAACCAACCAACGGTTGCATTTTCCGAGTGGTTTTAGATGTGAAATGTGAACTAAGGGGGTGTGCACACCAAAGCTTTTACGCCGAGGTATGTTTTCAATTGTTTCCAATGGAAACGTGGCGTTTTCAAAAAAGCCAACAAATGGCATTTTTTACCGTGCTGAAAGTCGGCACTTTGCTGTTTTTCCCCACTCAGTGCTGAGAGTTAAAAAATATTCAACTTTGGGTAAAAAGCTCAGCTTGTCAATGTCAGTTATCATACGGCCATCCAATCACAAAGAAGGAGGGGCGGGATAAACATCACAACAACCAACAGGTGCATCGTACAATGACTGATGAACAAAGCAGCACAGTAACAAATAAAGTGCTCAGCTGAAAAAAGCTGGCAGTCGGCTTAATAAAAGCTGGCAATCGGCATCCGCCTGGCGTTTTCAGACGCGTTTAAAAGCTTTGGTGTGCACCCCCCAAAACAGGACTGGCTACAGTATGTGAACACAGTCCATGCAAACTGTATATTTAAGCCATGTAAGCTTTACGGTCATGTAGATTACAATCCGGATCCCTATAATTAAACCCTATCAATCCGGCATGCATCATTTAACTTGTGTCACGGATAGGCACCGCTGCATCTGCTACAATTAAGTATTTGTTAACATCAGGCTTCCTAAAGTATTTATATCAGCAGCTAACTGGGGTGCCAAATGTCATAAAAGATGTCTGACTAAATAATACTGTATGTTTCAACCGGATACATATGTTGTGTGAGCTAAATGATGCATTTATTCATGAGACGCCAAGCATCAGATGGAAAACCAGACCGGCAACAGATCTTTGAGGACAATGCGAGTCGATAAAGACTTAATTAAAGGCGTTTCTGACACTTTGCTGCTTTACTTTTTCACAAGCTTTGTTATCAATTATTC
Source organism: Misgurnus anguillicaudatus (assembly GCF_027580225.2). Classification (NCBI taxonomy): domain Eukaryota; kingdom Metazoa; phylum Chordata; class Actinopteri; order Cypriniformes; family Cobitidae; genus Misgurnus; species Misgurnus anguillicaudatus. The sequence continues at coordinate 19,188,998 of NC_073342.2, read as the reverse complement.
ATACATTCATAGCATCTAAAAGGCCACAATGGATTTGGCTCCTTTCTCCTCCCGATTCCATTTTAAGAAACTCCAGGGAAGCGGCTGCCGTAAAGCCTTTATCCCACCGAGCTCACCCGAGATAGAAAATCACATCCCGAGGGCCGATGTGAGAATTGATATCGCTCGTACTGTTACATTGTGCATGATGGTGTATGTGTTTGTTCATCTGTTTCGACATCTCTCCCGGTGGGGGCAGCATTACCCTTTTCTAATAACCTGCTTTGACATTTCCTTCACTCTTCTGCTAAACCCTTTAGATGACAGACCGCTGTGACACATTATTCATTGCTCTTTTAATGGAGATGTGGATGACATAATCCAGAACGGTGCTTTGCAAGACACAACTCAAATCTTTCTATTATTAATGCTCGATATGCAGAAAACATCCATTATAGTTACACAGTCTGTGGACGAACACATGCTGGAAATTGATGACGAAAGTTTTAAGGGGAAAGTTTTAAACTACTCGGGGAAATACGAGAGATTTTGACATTGACTTAAATTGAGCTGTGCAGCGAGGGATGTCGGTGTGTATAATGATCCTGTGTGTAGTTGGGAATGTATTGGCCTGCAATGGCGAAGCTTTCTGTGACACTTTTCTGTACAGGAATAAACCATACGGCATACAAAGACTATTCTAATACCATTCTCATAAGCTTTAATTTAAACTTAATGAATCAACTCATCCTAACAACCATTTTTTATTAGCAAATGAAAGTAAATTAAAGTCAAGAGTCTTGGATCTTGCAATGCAAAACTAAGGCTATGTTTACACGACTACAATTAGTTTTTTTTTAAATGTCATGTGCGGCTACGCTGTCTAAAAGATCCGCGTTTACACACGTGCCAGGTGCCCTATTTTAACAATCTAAGCACATGGTCTGAAGCGCATGGCACAGGTACACTTAGGGGGCATGTCCTAATCCACTTTTGCTAAAAAAAATAGGTCGGTGCGCAAACAATGCACGTGAACACACCTGGTTTCAGACCGATAGGTGCCCCTAAATAGAGATTTTTTGAATATTTGGTATCACTGGTGCAGCAAACACTCACTTAAAGGATTAATAGGAACACCTGTTAAATTTCTGACGGGGTGGTCTGAGTATTTCATAATCTGCTCAGTTACTGGGATTTTCATGCACAACCATTTCTAGGGTTTACAAAGAATGGTGTGAAAAGGGAAAAACATCTAGTATGCGGCAGTTCTGTGGGCGAAAATGCCTTTTTGATGCTAGAGGAGAACTGATTCAAGCTGATAAAAGAGCAACTTTGACTGAAATAACCACTTGTAAGAACCGAGGTATGCAGCAAAGCATTTGTGAAGCCACAACACGCACAACCTTGAGGCGGATGGGCTACAACAGCAGAAGACCCCATCGGGTACCACTCATCTCCACTACAAATAGGAAAAAGAGGCTACAATTTGCATGAGCTCACCAAAATTGGACAGGGTCAAACACAGTATTAGTATGGTGTTCCTAATAATCCTTAAGGTGAGTGTATAGCGTTAACAAAGAAAAGTACAACTGGAATACTTTAGATGAAGGTGAAAATGTAATGATTATAACTGGGCATACATCTAAAACTGTAAATGAATGCAGTTAGAGCATTTTTAAATGCAGGTGTCTGGATAATCTTAAAAAAAATGGATAATCAGACAAATGAGCCCTGATTAAATTTGTGAATCAGTTCAGTGAACTGGATCACCTGATATATTGGTATGATTTGATTCAGATGAATCATTTGTAATAAACGTGAGAGCTAGGGTAGATGTCAAAAAACTTTTGAAAAACTTGAATGGCTTAACTCTAGGCCATAATATAACTTGTTAGTTATGGATGCGTTTATGTAGCTTCTCAGTCCTATTCATCATTCACAGCTGATATATGGAAAACAAACTTTGATGAAAGAAACGCATAACATAAGAGTTTCTATATGGGGTGAATTGTTATTTCAAATGGACATTTGCATTTTTTTGTCTGAGACTCTATGTATACCAGAGTAAAGATCCAGGAGAGCTTCATATGCTTATTGTTGGCGTAGCTGCATTCCAGTAGTCGCGGTCGGCCGTTCACATCCACCAGGCACTTGTTGTCATCATCGTCAATGGTTGGACTCAAACCCCCAACATGAAACCGCTGGGAATTTGTGTAGTACACATTCTGAAATGACAAGAAGATGAGAAACTATTAACTGAAGCCCAAATATATTTTTGTCCTTGTACTATTCACTAATCTAAAATTGTGACTGACTGCTTCTGATTTGAATAGACGGTGTATATATTACAAAGCTCTCTGCATTAAGCAGCAAATCAAATGAATTATTCATTAAGGGGAATTGAGCTTTTTATGTGATAACTCTACGACTTCATGGCTTAGTCTGAAATCCCAATGTCAAGTTAAATCTTAATAGGGCTCGGGAGAGAGGAACAACTTTCTTACATTTGCATTTGGTCCTTTAGTCCATGCATTTATGGTATACACCGTGAGGTTCAAACTCATGACCATTGTTTTGCTAATGCTCTACCTACTGAGCTTTAAAAACATTTTTCTTAACAATTGCCTTTTATTTGCTGATTTCATACGCACCATGAAAACCTGGGCAGCAGGCCAATTTGCATACTTCTATTATGCATTTTAAAGTGGTGATAAAAAGTACACACTTTTGAGTACCTAGTAAAAAGTCTGCCAGTGCTGGGACATGTACTATATATACACAACATATTTTACTATCGTGTCATAAAATTCTCCATACCACAGACCCCTTTGTGCCATATTGTTTGTGTTTCTATGCAATTGCTTTCATCCAGCTAATTTTATGTCCTAAAATTTAAATACCTCGTAAAACAAAAGCTTAGAAACTGCTGGGTAATCTTAAAGGAACACACCGACCTTTTGGGACTTTACTTTATTCACCGTATCCCCCAGAGTTAGATAAGTCTATACATATCTTTTTCATCTCTGTGCATGCCGCAACTCCCTCCGAAGCACCCACCACCAGCCCAGCCCAGCACAAAGACCGGAAGCAACTGGCTCCAGCCAGCACACCGCTCCCAACAAGTGACAAATAAACGCCAACATTTTCCTATTTATATGTTGTGATTTGTATAGTCACAGCGTGTACAAATAACAAGGTCATATGAGACAGAGCCATCTTTTAACCGTATACATACAGGGAACTATATTCTCAGAAGGCGAAGCACTGCTACTTGGGCGAAGTGATTTGCATTTGCTTGCAGCACCTGAGATGCCCCCCACATAAATGTTGCGCAAAAATATTGGCGTTATTTTGTCACTTATTGGGAGCAGTATGCTACCTGGAGCCATTTACTTCCAGTCTTTGTGCTAAGCTAGGCTAGCGGTGGGTGTGTCAGACAGTTACGGGACGCACAGAGATAAAAAGGGTATGTATGTACTTATCTAACTCTGGGGGATACTGTGAATAAGCTAAAGTCCCAAAAAAGTTGGGGTGTTCCTTTAAGCCCCAGCTTTCTTTATGTTTTTCTCCTGCTGAAAAAGGGGAAAAAAAAGAATCATCACAAACTTATCTTTTGTAACCCCATGTAGGTAACATAAGGCCAAAAAACATGCACATACACTCAAAAAAAAAAAAAAAAAAAAAATGCTGTCAGAAAAATATACTAAGCTGTACATTTTCGATCACTAGGGTGCTACCAATAATTTTTAACTTTTTTACCTTTATGAGTATACAACACATTGAAATGTTGTACCTTTTGAGGTACAATAATATATCCTAAGAACATATTGTGTACCTTAAGGAACAATTTTGAACTAGTTAAATTTTAAGGGTACAAAACTAGTTACTGTGCACCTTTAAAGGAAAGTACAGTTAACTGTTTTGTGACAATAGGTCCTTAAGGTACAGTAAGGTATCCAAAAAAGTACAACATTGTAATATAATAATAATAATAATCTTTATTTTTATATTTTTATATGCCTTTCAATGTTACTTTTCAAAGCGCTTCATATGCAAGAACCAAGATGAAAATAGCAGTAGATACAATAATACCCAAAGCAAAAAAAGCAACAACAAAAATAAACAGTATGCAATATCATCTAAAAACCTATAAGCGAGTCTAAAATAATGTGTTTTAAGGCAAGTTTTAAAAACATTGAGAGACCAGGCTTGCCTAATTTCCTTGGGGAGGGAGTTTCACAATTTTGGGGCAAAGGGGGAAAAAGAAAGGTACAAAACGGAAACTTAGGATACCAACCCAGCGACAGAACAGGTACAGTTTTGTTGGATCAATAGGGCCGAACCCAACCCATTGGGTTGTAATGCTGTGTTTGTCCCTGTTTGACCCAATAATGGGTTTAAAATAACCCAGCATATTTTAAGATTGTATCCATATGAAAACCCACAGGAAATAACTCAACCATCTTTAATCTTGCTTAGGGCTTGTATACCTAAAGGTTGCCAGTTTGAGTCTCATTATGGTTCATTTTGTCTTGTGCAAAGGAAAATATCTCAGACGAAAAAGAAATTAATATATTGAACATTTGTTTTGAATCACTAATGCACTTTTTGGTAAGCAAAGTTCCAAATCAAAGGGCCTTATACCAAAATCTTTCAGCTTACAGAAGAAAACCTTTTTAGAAAGACGTCATTTCATGCAAGAGAAATTTCAAAACTTCAAAAGCCTGTGCTTGGAGATGTTCTCACAGTAGTATTGATCCGGGCTGTGTTTTTCACTTATAGAGCGTCAGCCCTCCAATCGAATCTTTGAGAACATTATAGAAACTGACACTTTTTTCCAATGCAAAGACTCAATTCGTTACAATCAACTCAGTTCTAGTTCAATTTTGTCATTAAAAGTTCTGGTACAAGTTATTTTGGAAACCATTCGATTACATTTTTGCAAAAGTTGACACTCTCACCCGTTCTCCCCTCTTTAGGTTCAATTCCCTGGGGGGTTAATACACTTTTAACCTAGTCTGTATTTATGTCTGTAGCCTCTTCTTCACAATACTGCTCTAGACCTTAGCCCACTACAAAAGGAGCCAGATGAATCGTTTGACTTTGGAAAGGCACAGTTTGCAAAACAGCTACATTTTTGTGAGACACTTGGAAATGAAAGAAGCCGTATTCCGTGTGGACATATAACACAACTAATCATTCATTCACGATGGAAACAATGCCTGTCCTTCAGGATGCTTTGATGAGCTCTGGTACCGCAGCAGAATGGATGGGGGGCTGAAATGGGATGGGGAGTAATATAAAAGAGAAGAAAAAAATGATTCAACTTGCAAACGGACACTTTTAGCCCTATTCTACTGTTTCTGCTTCAGGAAAAGCATGTTTTTCATTGCTCGGTAGATTTACGACTATTGTATGGGAACAATGTACCTTCTGCTGAATAAAAAGGAGATAGATTCTGGAAGAATAGATTGGGTGTTTTTTGCTACATTTTATACATCCTCTAATCTCCAAACAGCTGCCTCAGTCTTAATATTCTTGGTTGAGGTTTTGTCTAATGCAGATTAAAACTGTACCGATGCCTCGGGATGTGACAATGAAAATTAATGCAGTGATTGTGGAATTTAATGGTATAGTTCGGCCAAAAATGATATTATAAAACGGCCCGTTCTGGTTCTTCATTCTGATTGGTTGAAATGCGTGATTAAAAAGCCGTGATAAAATACCCCGGTAACCCCACGGTTCAGACCGCATTACGTTAGTATCACTGCGCCACTGTTGCTGCGTACTGATTTTTGAAAATAAACACCACAGTCTTTAAACATATTTTTAATTTTTCTACAACTGCACAATTAATGGCGATATCCAGATAAATGTCAATAAATATTGTTGAGTCATCTCGTCGATAAAGAGAAAACGTTCTCTGAGGAGTTTCTAACTCAAATTCATACGTCTGCTATTATCCACTAGATGGCGATCTTACCCAACTTAAACACTGACGCTTTCACTCAACACTGAAAACACCGTGTAGTACTGTTCATGGCTCTAAATCTGATCTCTTACAAAAGTTCTTCACAAAAATTTTATTATATCCGCATTTAGCTGAAAATTTGAGAGGCGTAGGTTCTGCGTTGTTTTTCATTTATACTTTGCGTCGACGTGCAAACATACGCGAAGACCGCTGGTAGGCACTATTCACGCGTGTAACCACAGTAGCAGCCCACAAACGAAGAAGAAACAGCAACTTGTTGTGTATTACTTAAGAAGCGAAGCAATGATGGAAGTAAATAAACAGTGGCTTTTGTTGCAGTATGAGGTAAATCACTCCTCAACTTGGCTCATCTTTGTTTTCACCGTCGCAAATGGAAATACCTATGATGCAGTTTTTTTACCTAATGGGAGGGGTTCTGGTGGACCAATCACAGCACTTGTGGTCTGCATAGAACTGACGCGCTGTTAAAAATTTTGCGAGGCGCACGTCAGGCTACGCACAGGCTACGGATAACCTACGGCATAGAGTTTACGCACAACTATAAATCGGATTTTAACGTTAAGCATGCTTCCAAGCATATTTGATTATCACTTCAACAATTGCACAATATAAATGTTAATGTATATTTTAGATGAATGTTGATTTATAAAAATAAACACCACAGTCTTTAACTCTTTCCCCGCCATTGACGAGACATCTCGTCAATCTGCAATACCGCTGTTATCCACCAGGTGGCGCTCTTCCGCAACTTATAAAAAGTATTGCCCTAGGGCAAACAGCTGTATGTCCGTGTATGTTTTAAAGATCGCTCTGCATCTGATCTCTATCAAAAGTCCTTCACAAAAATGGAATTATCTCAGCTTTTTGCTCAAAATTTGCTGTTTTTGATGAAACCTACAGATATTTGAGAGGTGATAAAAACAGAACACATGAAGGTAGGATGAAACGGATTTTTTTGTTTGAAAGCAGAGGGTCTGTTCTTTTATTTTATATATTATATTGATAATTGACCTTTATTTGTCATTGTATGTTTAGTACAACGAAATTGCGAAGCTTTTCCCCATAGGTGCTTAATACATAAAAGTAATAAAAACATAAAAACAAGTAGTGTACATTTAAAAATATTTAAGTTAAAACAAGGAATAATTAAAACTGCAAGCAGTGATGGAAGGGCCCTCGCACGCATGTGCACCGCCACTTTATGGCCTTAGTAAAGCAATGAAACAGAGGGATTTAAATTTCAGTGGGTAAATATAGGTGGATATTCAAAGGAACTTTGAAGTGCCATACCTCCTTTGTGCAGCAGGTGGCGCTAAGATTGTAATTGATTGTTGTAACATTAATGTGTTGAGGCCAGGACCCTTGTCAAACGTATGATGTCTGTGACAGGTCGGACATTGCATGTCTGAGTTACAACAGCTTTCTCATGGCGAAAAATCAAACTTTGACAGGCCACAACGGACACGCCCCTTTAACGAAATGTCAAGATCTTCACAATTTATCATTGTGAAGTCCCTAAGTTCAGACTGACCAAATATGATGATGATCTGAATACATTTCAATGAGCAGTAAATCACAGTGTAAAACATGTTATTTCCTGCTTCCAGCAGGTGGCGCTATAACTTTTACTGAATATTGCCATGTTGATGTGTTCAGGACAGGACAATTATCAAACTTGTGAAGCGTAGGTCAGATTGGAAATTTTTAAACCTGAGTTAGAACAACTTCCTGTTTCATTGAGAAACACAGAAATTTGGCAAGCCGCCACGTACACACCCTCCATTGAAATGTCAAGATCTCCGCAATTTAGCATTGCAAAGCCCTTTAGATGACACTCACCAAATATGATGATTATCTGATTAAATTTATAGGTGGAGTTTGTTAAAATACGAAGGCCAGAAATGGCAAAATTTGCACTCAAATTACAGAGAAAATTCAAAATGGCTGACTTCCTGTGGGGTTTAGAGCTTTGCTCCAAGAGACTTTTTTGTAGGTCTTGGGGTGATACATGATCCTACCGCATTTTGTATCTGTGCGATTAACGTAGCGGGGGGGCTGCTCTATTGAATTTTTGTAGGTGGCGCTATAGAGCCATTTTAACACCCCAAGTTCTGAAGCCTATATCACATGAAAATATTCGCAACTTTTGACACGTGTGCAATGTTTCATGACTTTTTGAGCTCCTTTAGGCTGTCAAAAATGGGATTCATTTAGCGATACTTTGCGAGGCCGCAACGGACACGCCCTTTAACGAAAAGTCAAGGTCGTTGCTATTTATCATCATACAAGGTCTTGAGATTAGACTGATGAAATATGATGTTGATATGGTTAAATCTCTAAGAGCAGTAAGTCACAGCATAAAAGGTGGTATTTCCTGCTGCCTCTAGGTGGCGCTATGACTGATACTCAATTATGCCATGTTGATGTGTTCAGGCCGGGACCCTAATCAAACGTGTGAAGTTGGGGGCAGATCGGACTATGTATGTCTGAATTACAACAGCTTCCTGTTTCATGGCGAAATATCACACTTTGCCAGGCTGCCACGGACACGCCCTTCAACGAAAAGTCAAGATCTTTGCAATTTATCACGGCAAAGGGCTTAACATCAGTCTGACCAAATATGATGATGATTTGATTAAATCTCTAAGAGCAGTAAATCACAGCGTAAAACATGGTATTTCCTCCTACCTCTAGGTGGCGCTATGAGTGAAGTTGAATATTGGCATTGAAATGTGTTCAGGCCAAGACACTTATCAAACGTATGAAGCATGGGGCAGATTGGACATTGTATGCCTGAGTTAGAGCCACTTCCTGTTTCATGGCGAAAATGCAGAAATTTGTCAGGCCGCCACGGACACACCCTCTGACGAAAAGTCAAGATCTCCGCAATTTAACATCACAAAGGACTTTAGATGAGATTGACCAAATATGACGATGATCGGATTAAATCTGTAGGAGGAGTTCGTTAAAGTATGAAGCCTGGAAATGACCAAATTTGCACAAAAATCAAGGCAAAAATTAAAAATGGCGGACTTCCTGTTGGGTTTAGAGCTTCGCTCCAAGAGACTTTTTTGTAGGTCTTGGGGTGATAGATGATCCTACCAAATTTCGTATCTGTACGTTCTTCGTAGCGGGGGGGCTGTTCTCTTGAAATTTTGCAGGTGGCGCTATCGAGCCATTTCTACACGCCCACTTTTAGCGCCTATACCACATGTAAATTTTCACCACTTCTGACATGTGTGCAAAATTTCATGAGTTTTCGAGCATGTTTCGCCCCTCAAAAATGCGATTCACTTTGGAGAAGAAGAAGAATAAATAATAATAATAATTAAAGCTGCAAGCAGCGATGGAAGGGCCCTCGCACGCATGTGCACCGCTACCCTATGGCATTAGTAAAGTAGTGAACCAGAGGGATAAGAATTAAAGTGGGTAAATATAGGTGGATATTCAAAGGAAATTTGATGTGCCACAACGCCTGTGTGCAGTAGGTGGCGCTGTGACTGTACCTGATAATTGTTATATTGACGTGTTCCGGCCGGGACCCCTAACAAACGTGTGAAGTCTGGAGCAGATCAAACAATGTATGCCTGAATTACAACATCTTCCTGTTTCATGGTGAAACATCACACTTTGCCAGGCTGCCACGGACACGCCCTTCAACGAAAAGTCAAGATCTTCGCAATTTATTATCACAAAGGGCTTAAGATCAGTCTGACCAAATATGATGATGATGTGATTAAATCTCTAAGAGCAGTAAATCACAGCGTGAAACATGGCATTTCCTGCTGCCTCTAGGTGGCGCTATGACTGAAGCTGAATATTGGCATTGAAATGTGTTCAGGCCAAGACCCTTATCAAACGTGTGAAGCGTGGGTCAGATTGGACATTGTATGCCTGAGTTAGATCCACTTCCTGTTTCATGGCGAAAACGCTGAACTTTGTCAGGCCGCCACGGACACACCCTCCAACGAAAAGTCAAAAGCTCCGCAATTTAACATCGCAAAGGCCTTTAGATGAGATTGACCAAATCTCTAGGAGGAGTTCGTTAAAGAGTTCGTTAAAGTACGACGCTTGGAAATGTAAAAAAATGACAGAGAAAATTCAAAATGGCTGACTTCCTGTGAGGTTTAGAGCTTAGCTCCAAGAGACTTTTTTGTAGGTCTTGGGGTGATAGATGATCCTACCAAATTTCGTATCTGTACGTTTTTCGTAGAGGGGGGGCTGTTCTATCGAAATTTTGCAGGTGGCGCTATCGAGCCATTTCTACACGCCCACTTCTGACGCCTATACTACATGTAAATTTTCGCCACTTCTGACGCGTGTGCAAATTTTCATGAGTTTTCGGGTATGTTTAGGCCTTTAAAAATGCGATTCATTTCGGAAAATAATAATAATAATAATAATTAAAGCTGCAAGCAGCGATGGAAGGGCCCTCGCACGCATGTGCACCGCTACCCTATGGCATTAGTTAAGCAGTGAACCAGGGGGATATGCATTAAAGTGGGTAAATATAGGTGGATATTTAAAGGAAAAAATATGTGCCACACCGCCTGTGTGCAGCAGGTGGCGCTATGACTGTACCTGATTATTGTTATATTGACGTGTTCAGTCCGGGACCCTTATCAAACTTGTGAAGTCGGGGGCAGATCCGATAATGTATGCCTGAATTACAACAGCTTCCTGTTTCATGGCGAAATATCACACTTTGCCAGGCTGCCACAGACACGCCCTTTAACGAAAAGTCAAGATCTTCGCAATTTATCACGGCAAAGGGCTTAACATCAGTCTGACCAAATATGATGATGATTTGATTAAATCTCTTAAGAGCAGTAAATCACAGCGTAAAACATGGCATTTCCTGCTACCTCTAGGTGGCGCTATGACTGAAGCTGAATATTGGCATTGAAATGTGTTCAGGTCAAGACCCTTATCAAACATGTGAAGTGTGGGGCAGATTGGACATTGTATGCCTTAGTTATAACAACTTCCTGTTTCATGGCGAAAATGCCAAACTTTGTCAGGCCGCCACGGACACACCCTCCAGTGAAAAGTCAAGATCTCCGCAATTTAGCATCGCAAAGGCCTTTAGATGAGATTGACCAAATATGATAATGATCGGATTAAATTGCTAGGAGGAGTTCGTTAAAGTACGACGCTTGGAAATGTCCAAAAATGACAGAGAAAATTCAAAATGGCCGACTTCCTGTGGGGTTTAGAGCTTAGCTCCAAGAGACTTTTTTGTAGGTCTTGGGGTGCTAGATGATCCTACCAAATTTCGTATCTGTACGTTTTTCGTAGTGGGGGGGCTGTTCTCTTGAAATTTTGCAGGTGGCGCTATCGAGCCATTTCTACACGACCACTTCTGACGGCTATACTACATGTAAATTTTCGCCACTTCTGACGCGTGTGCAAATTTTCATGAGTTTTCGGGGATGTTTAGGCCCTCAAAAATGCGATCCATTTCGGAGAAGAAGAAGAAGAAGAAGAAGAAGAAGAAGAAGAAAAATAATAATAATAATAAACGGAGCAAAAACAATAGGGTCCTCACACCCTGGTGTGCTCGGGCCCTAATTAAAGCTGCAAGCAGCGATGGAAGGGCCCTCGCACGCATGTGCACCGCTACCCTATGGCATTAGTAAAGCAGTGAACCAGGGGGATATGAATTAAAGTGGGTAAATACAGGTGGATATTCAAAGGGAAACTGATGTGCCACACCGCCTGTGTGCAGCAGGTGGTGCTATGACTGAAGCTGAATATTGGCATTGAAATGTGTTCAGGCCAAGAACCTTATCAAACATGTGAAGTCTGGGGCAGATTGAACAATGTATGTCTGCATTACAACAGCTTCCTGTTTCATGGCGAAACATCACACTTTGCCAGGCCACCACGGACACGCCCTTCAATGAAAAGTCAAGATATTCACAATTTATCACCGCAGAGGGCTTTACATCAATCTAACCAAATATGAAGATGATTTGATTAAATCTCTAAGAGCACTAAATCATAGCGTAAAACATGGTATTTCCTGCTACCTCTAGGTGGCGCTATGACTGAAGCTGAATATTGGCATTGAAATGTGTTCAGGCCAAGACCCTAATCAAACATGTGAAGCGTGGGGCAGATTGGACATTGTATACCTGAGTTAGAGCCACTTCCTGTTTCATGGCGAAAACACCGAAATTTGGCAGCCCGCCACGGACACACCCTCCAACGAAAAGTAAAGATCTCTGCAATTTAGCATCGCAAAGGCCTTTAGATAAGACCGACCAAATATGACGATGATCGGATTAAATCTGTAGGAGGAGTTTGTTGCAGTATGAAGCCTGGAAATGACCAAATTTGCACAAAAATCAAGGCAAAAATTCAAAATGGCTGACTTCCTGTGGGGTTTAGAGCTTCGCTCCAAGAGACTTTTTTGTAGGTCTTGGGGTGATAGATGATCCTACCAAATTTCGTATCTGTACGTTTTTCGTAGTGGGGGGGCTGTTCTCTTGAAATTTTGCAGGTGGCGCTATCGAGCCATTTCTACACGCCCACTTCTGGCGCCTATGCCACATGTAAATTTTCGCCACTTCTGACATGTGTGCAACGTTTTATAACTTTTTGAGCTTGTTTAGCCTGTCAAAAATGCGATTCATTTACCGATACTTTGCGAGGCCGCCACGGACACGCCCTTTAATGAAAAGTCAAGGTCGTTGCTTTTTATCATCACACAAGGTCTTGAGATTACACTGGTGAAATATGATGTTGATATGGTTAAATATCTAAGAGCAGTAAATCACAGCGTAAAACATGGTATTTCCTGCTGCCTCTAGGTGGCGCTATGAGTGTTACTGAATTATGCCATGTTGATGTGTTCAGGCCTGGACCCTTATCAAACGTGTGAAGTCAGGGGCAGATCGGACATTGTATGCCTGAGTTATAACAACTTCCTGTTTCATGGCGAAACATCACACTTTGCCAGGCCGCCACGGACACGCCCTTCAACGAAAAGTCAAGATCTTCGCAATTTATCAAGGAAAAGGGCTTAACATCAGTCAGACCAAATATGATGATGATTTGATTAAATCTCTAAGAGCAGTAAATCAGAGCATAAAACATGGTATTTCCTCCTACCTCTAGGTGGCGCTATGAGTGAAGTTGAATATTGACATTGAAATGTGTTCAGGCCAAGACCCTTATCAAACGTATGAAGCGTGGGGCAGATTGGACATTGTATGCCTGAGTTAGAGCCACTTCCTGTTTCATGGCGAAAATGCCGAAATTTGTCAGGCCGCCACGGACACACCCTCTGACGAAAAGTCAAGATCTCCGCAATTTAACATCGCAAAGGCCTTTAGATGAGATTGACCAAATATGACGATGATCGGATTAAATCTGTAGGAGGAGTTCGTTAAAGTATGAAGGCTGGAAATGACCAAATTTGCACAAAAATCAAGGCAAAAATTCTAAATGGCGGACTTCCTGTTGGGTTTAGAGCTTTGCTCCAAGAGACTTTTTTGTAGGTCTTGGGGTGATAGATGATCCTACCAAATTTCGTATCTGTACGTTTTTCGTAGTGGGGGGGCTGTTCTCTTGAAATTTTGCAGGTGGCGCTATCGAGCCATTTCTACACGCCCACTTCTGGCGCCTATGCCACATGTAAATTTTCGCCACTCCTGACATGTGTGCAAAATTTCATGAGTTTTCGAGCATGTTTCGCCCCTCAAAAATGCGATTCACTTTGGAGAAGAAGAAGAATAAATAATAATTAAAACTGCAAGCAGTGATGGAAGGGCCCTCGCACTCATGTGCACCGCCACTCTATGGCCTTAGTAAAGCAATAAACCAGGGGGATTGAAATTTCCGTGGATAAATATAGGTGGATATTCAAAGGAACTTTGAAGTGCCACTACTCCTTTATGCAGCAGGTGGCGCTATGATTGTAATTGATTGTTGTAACATTGATGTGTTGAGGCCAGGACCCTTGTCAAACGTATGATGTCTGTGACAGGTCGGACATTGCATGTCTGAGTTACAACAGCTTTCTCATGACGAAAAATCAAACTTTGACAGGCCACAACGGACACGCCCCTTTAACGAAATGTCAAGATCTTCACAATTTATCATTGTGAAGTCCCTAAGTTCAGACTGACCAAATATGATGATGATCTGAATACATTTCAATGAGCAGTAAATCACAGTGTAAAACATGTCATTTCCTGCTTCCAGCAGGTGGCGCTATAACTTTTACTGAATATTGCCATGTTGATGTGTTCAGGACAGGACAATTATCAAACTTGTGAAGCGTGGGTCAGATTGGACATTTTAAACCTGAGTTAGAACAACTTCCTGTTTCATTGAGAAACACAGAAATTTGGCAAGCCGCCACATACACACCCTCCCTTGAAATGTCAAGATCTCCGCAATTTAGCATTGCAAAGCCCTTTAGATGACACTCACCAAATATGATGATTATCTGATTAAATTTATAGGAGGAGTTTGTTAAAATACGAAGGCCAGAAATGGCAAAATTTGCACTCAAATTACAGAGAAAATTAAAAATGGCTGACTTCCTGTGGGGTTTACAGCTTTGCTCCAAGAGACTTTTTTGTAGGTCTTGGGGTGATACATGATCCTACCACATTTCGTATCTGTGCGATTAACGTAGCGGGGGGGCTGCTCTATTGAACTTTTGTAGGTGGCGCTATAGAGCCATTTTAACACCCCAAGTTCTAAAGCCTATATCACATGAAAATATTCGCCACTTTTGACACGTGTGCAACATTTCATGACTTTTTGAGCTCGTTTAGGCTGTCAAAAATGGGATTCATTTAGCGATACTTTGCGAGGCCGCAACGGACACGCCCTTTAACGAAAAGTCAAGGTCGTTGCTATTTATCATCACACAAGGTCTTGAGATTAGACTGATGAAATATGATGTTGATATGGTTAAATCTCTAAGAGCAGGAAGTCACAGCATAAAAGGTGGTATTTCCTGCTGCCTCTAGGTGGCGCTATGACTGATACTGAATTATGCCATGTTGATGTGTTCAGGCCGGGACCCTTATGAAACGTGTGAAGTTGGGGGCAGATCGGACTATGTATGTCTAAATTACAACAGCTTCCTGTTTCATGGTGAAACATCACACTTTGCCCTGCCGCCACGGACACGCCCTTCAACGAAAAGTCAAGATCTTTGCAATTTATCATCGCAAAGGGCTTAAGATCAGTCTGAGCAAATATGATGATGATTTTATTAAATCTCTAAGAGTAGTAAATCACAGCGTAAAACATGGCATTTCCTGCTACCTCTAGGTGGCGCTATGAGTGAAGTTGAATATTGGCATTGAAATGTGTTCAGGCCAAGACCCTTATCAAACGTGTGAAGCGTGGGGCAGATTGAACATTGTATGCCTGAGTTAGAGCCACTTCCTGTTTCATGACGAAAATGCAGAAATTTGTCAGGCCGCCACGGACACACCCTCTAACGAAAAGTCAAGATCTCCGCAATTTAACATCGCAAAGGCCTTTAGATGAGATTGACCAAATATGACGATGATCGGATTAAATCTGTAGGAGGAGTTCGTTAAAGTATGAAGCCTGGAAATGACCAAATTTGCACAAAAATCAAGGCAAAAATTAAAAATGGCGGACTTCCTGTTGGGTTTAGAGCTTCGCTCCAAAAGACTTTTTTGTAGGTCTTGGGGTGATAGATGATCCTACCAAATTTCGTATCTGTACGTTTTTCGTAGCGGGGGGGCTGTTCTCTTGAAATTTTGCAGGTGGCGCTATCGAGCCATTTCTACACGCCCACTTCTGGCGCCTATACCACATGTACATTTTCGCCACTTTTGACATGTGTGGAAAATTTCATGACTTTTCGAGCATGTTTCGCCCCTCAAAAATGCGATTCACTTTGGAGAAGAAGAAGAATAAATAATAATAATAATAATAATAATAATAATAATAATAATAATAATAAACCGAGCAAAAACAATAGGGTCCTCGCACCCCGGTGTGCTCGGGCCCTAATTAAAGCTGCAAGCAGCGATGGAAGGGCCCTCGCACGCATGTGCACCGCTACCCTATGCTATTAGTAAAGCAGTTAACCAGGGGGATCTTAATTATAGTGGGCAAATATAGGTGGATATTCAAAGGGAAACTGATGTGCCACACCGCCTGTGTGCAGCAGGTGGCGCTGTGACTGTAACTGATTGTTGTTATATTAATGTGTTCAGGCCGGGACCCTTATCAAAAGTGTGAAGTATAGGGTAGATCGGATAATGTATGCCTGAATTGCAACAGATTCCTGTTTCATGGCGAAACATCACTCTTTGCCAGGCCGTCACGGACACGCCCTTCAACGAAAAGTCAAGATCTTCGTAATTTTTCATCGCAAAGGGCTTAAGATCAGTCTCACCTGATATGATAATGATTTGATTAAATCTCTGAGAACAGTAAATCACAGTGTAAAACAAGGCATTTCCTGCTACCTTTAGGTGGCGCTAGGACTGAAGCTGAATATTGGCATTGAAATGTGTTCAGGCCAAGACCCTTATCAAACATGTGAAGCGTGGGGCAGATTGGACATTGTATGCCTTAGTTATAACAACTTCCTGTTTCATGGCGAAAACGCTGATATTTGGCAGGTCGCCACGGACACACCCTCCAACGAAAAGTCAAAAGCTCCGCAATTTAACATCGCAAAGGCCTTTAGATGAGATTGACCAAATATGATGACGATCTATTAAAATCTCTAGGAGAAGTTCGTTAAAGTACGAAGCCTGGAAATGACAAAATTTGCACATAAATTACAGCAAAAATTCAAAATGGACGACTTCCTGTGGGGTTTAGAGCTTCGCTCCAAGAGACTTTTTGGTAGGTCTTGGGGTGATAGATGACCCTACCAAATTTCGTATCTGTAGGTTTTTCGTAGTGGGGGGGCTGTTCTCTTGAAATTTTGCAGGTGGCGCTATTGAGCCATTTCTACACGCCCACTTCTGGCGCCTATGCCACATGTAAATTTTTGCCACTTCTGACGTGTGTGCAACGTTTTATGACTTTTTGAGCTTGTTTAGCCTGTCAAAAATGCGATTCATTTAGCGATACTTTGCGAGGCTGCCACGGACACGCCCTTTAATGAAAAGTCAAGGCCGTTGCTCTTTATCATCACACAAGGTCTTGAGATTACACTGGTGAAATATGATGTTGATATGTTTAAATCTCTAAGAGCAGTAAGACACAGCATAAAACATGGTATTTCCTGCTGCCTCTGGGTGGCGCTATGAGTGTTACTGAATTATGCCATGTTGATGTGTTCAGGCCTGGACCCTTATCAAACGTGTGAAGTCAAGGGCAGATCGGACAATGTATGCCTGAATTACATCAGCTTCCAGTTTCATGGCGAAACATCAAACTTTCCCAGGCCGCCAAGGACACGCCCTCCAACGAAAAGTCAAAAGCTCCGCAATTTAGCATCGCAAAGGCCTTTAGATGATACTGACCAAATATGATGATGATCAGAGTAAATCTCTAGGAGGAGTTCGTTAAAGTACGACGCTTGGAAATGTCCAAAAATGACAGAGAAAATTCAAAATGGCCGACTTCCTGTGGGGTTTAGAGGTTCGCTCCAAGAGACTTTTTTGTAGGTCTTGGAGTGATAGATGATCCTACCAAATTTCGTATCTGTACGTTTTTCGTAGTGGGGGGGCTGTTCTCTTGAAATTTTGCAGGTGGCGCTATCGAGCCATTTTTACACGCCCACTTCTGACGCCTATACTACATGTAAATTTTCGCCACTTCTGACGCGTGTGCAAATTTTCATGAGTTTTCGGGTATGTTTAGGCCCTCAAAAATGCGATCCATTTCGGAGAAGAAGAAGAAGAAGAAGAAGAAGAAGAAGAAGAAAAATAATAATAATAATAAACGGAGCAAAAACAATAGGGTCCTCACACCCTGGTGTGCTCGGGCCCTAATTAAAACTGCAAGCAGTGATGGAAGGGCCCTCGCACGCATGTGCACCGCCACTCTATGGCCTTAGTAAAGCAATAAACCAGGGGGATTGAAATTTCAGTGGGTAAATATAGGTGGATATTCAAAGGAACTTTGAAGTGCCACAGCTCTTTTTGTGCAGCAGGTGACGCTATGATTGTAATTGATCGTTGTAACATTGATGTGTTGAGGCCAGGACCCTTGTCAAACGTATGATGTCTGTGACAGGTCGGACATTGCATGCCTGAGTTACAACAGCTTTCTCATGGCGAAACATCAAACTTTGACAGGCCACCACGGACACGCCCCTTTAACGAAATGTCAAGATCCTCACAATTTATCATTGTGAAGTCCCTAAGTTCAGACTGACCAAATATGATGATGATCTGAATACATTTAGATTAGCCGTAAATCACAGTGGTAAACATGTCACTTTCTGCTTCCAGCAGGTGGCGCTATAACTTTTACTGAATATTGGCATGTTGATGTGTTCAGGACAGGATACTTATCAAACTTGTGAAGCATGGGTCAGATTGGACATTTTAAATCCGAGTTAGAACAACTTCCTGTTTCTTTGAGAAACACAGAAATTTGGCAAGCTGCCACGGACACACCCTCCATTGAAATGTCAAGATCTCCGCAATTTAGCATTGCAAAGCCCTTTAAATGACACACACAAAATATGATGATTATCTGATTAAATTTATAGGAGGAGTTCGTTAAAATACGAAGGCAAGAAATGGCAAAATTTGCACTCAAATTACAGAGAAAATTTAAAATGGCTGACTTCCTGTGAGGTTTAGAGCTTTGCTCCAAGAGACTTTTTTGTAGGTCTTGGGGTGATACATGATCCTACCGCATTTCGTATCTGTACGATTAACGTAGTGGGGGGGCTGCTCTATTGAATTTTTGTAGGTGGCGCTATAGAGCCATTTTAACACCCCAAGTTCTGAAGCCTATATCTCATGAAAATATTTGCCACCTTTGAGATGTGTGCAACGTTTCATGACTTTTTGAGCTTATTTAGGCTGTCAAAAATGTGATTCATTTAACGATACTTTGCGAGGCCGCAACGGACACGCCCTTTAATGAAAAGACAAGGTCGTTGCTTTTTATCATCACACAAGGTCTTGAGATTAGACTGATGAAATATGATGTTGATATGGTTAAATCTCTAATAGCAGTAAGTCACAGCATTAAACATGGCATTTCCTGCTGCCTCTAGGTGGCGCTATGACTGTTACTAAATTAAGCCATGTTTATGTGTTCAGGCTGGGACCCTAATCAAACGTGTTAAGTCGGGGGCAGATCAGATAATGTATGCCTGAATTACAACAGCTTCCTTTTTTATGGCGAAACATCACACTTTGCCAGGCTGCCACGGACACGCCCTTCAACGAAAAGTCAAGATCTTCGCAATTTATCACTGCAAAGGGCTTAACATCAGTCTGATCAAATATGATGATGATTTGATTAAATCTCTAAGAGCAGTAAATCACAGCGTAAAACATGGCATTTCCTGCTGCCTCTAGGTGGCGCTATGACTGAAGCTGAATATTGGCATTGAAATGTGTTCAGGCCAAGACCCTTATCAAACATGTGAAGCGTGGGGCAGATTGGACATTGTATGCCTTAGTTATAACAACTTCCTGTTTCATGGCGAAAATGCAGAAATTTGTCAGGCCGCCACGGACACACCCTCCAATGAAAAGTCAAGATCTTCGCAATTTAGCATCGCAAAGGCCTTTAGATGAGACTGACCAAATATGATAATGATCGGATTAAATCGCTAGGAGGAGTTCGTTAAAGTACGACGCTTGGAAATGTCAAAAAATGACAGAGAAAATTCAAAATGGCCGACTTCCTGTGAGGTTTAGAGCTTAGCTTCAAGAGACTTTTTTGTAGGTCTTGGGGTGCTAGATGATCCTACCAAATTTCGTATCTGTACGTTTTTCGTAGTGGGGGGGCTGTTCTCTTGAAATTTTGCAGGTGGCGCTATCGAGCCATTTCTACACGCCCACTTCTGACACCTACACTACATGTAAATTTTCGCCACTTCTGACGCGTGTGCAAATTTTCATGAGTTTTCGGGTATGTTTAGGCCCTCAAAAATGCGATTCATTTCGGAGAAGAAGAAGAAGAAGAAGAAGAAGAAGAAGAAGAAAAATAATAATAATAATAAACGGAGCAAAAACAATAGGGTCCTCACACCCTGGTGTGCTCGGGCCCTAATTAAAGCTGCAAGCAGCGATGGAAGGGCCCTCGCACGCATGTGCACCGCTACCCTATGGCATTAGTAAAGCAGTAAACCAGGGGGGTATGATTTAAAGTGGATAAATACAGGTGGATATTCAAAGGGAAACTGATGTGTTACACCGCCTGTGTGCAGCAGGTGGCGCTATGGCGGTACCTGATTATTGTTATATTGACGTGTTCAGGCCGGGACCCTTATCAAACTTGTGAAGTCGCGGGCAGATTGGATAATGTATGCCTGAATTACAACAGGTTCCTGTTTCATGGCGAAATATCACACTTTGCCAGGCTGCCACGGACACGCCCTTCAACGAAAAGTCAAGATCTTCGCAATTTATCACCGCAAAGGGCTTAACATCAGTCTGACCAAATATGATGATGATTTGATTAAATCTCTAAGAGCAGTAAATCACAGAGTAAAACATGGCATTTCCTGCTACCTCTAGGTGGCGCTATGACTGATGTTGAATATTGGCATTAAAATGTGTTTAGGCCAAGACTCTTATCAAACATGTGAAGTGTGTGGCAGATTGGACATTGTATGCCTGAGTTATAACAACTTCCTGTTTCATGGCGAAAATGCCGAACTTTGGCAGGCCGCCACGGACACAATCCAGCGAAAAGTCAAGATCTCCGCAATTTAGCATCGCAAAGGCCTTTAGATGAGACTGACCAAATATGATAATGATCGGATTAAATCTCTAGGAGGAGTTCGTTAAAGTACGACGCTTGGAAATGTCAAAAAATGACAGAAAAAATTCAAAATGGCCGACTTCCTGTGGGGTTTAGAGCTTCGCTCCAAGAGACTTTTTTGTAGGTCTTGGGGTGCTAGATGATCCTACCAAATTTCGTATCTGTACGTTTTTCGTAGTGGGGGGGCTGTTCTCTTGAAATTTTGCAGGTGGCGCTATCGAGCCATTTCTACACGCCCACTTCTGACGCCTATACTACATGTACATTTTCGCCACTTCTGACGCGTGTGCAAATTTTCATGAGTTTTCGGGTATGTTTAGGCCTTCAAAAATGCGATTCATTTCGGAATATAATAATAATAATAATAATAATAATAATTAAAGCTGCAAGCAGCGATGGAAGGGCCCTCGCACGCATGTGCACCGCCACCCTATGGCATTAGTTAAGCAGTGAACCAGGGGGATATGAATTAAAGTAGGTAAATATAGGTGTATATTTAAAGGACAAAAAATGTGCCACACCGCCTGTGTGCAGCATGTGGCGCTATGACTGTACCTGATTATTGTTATATTGACATGTTCAGGCCGGGACCCTTATCAAACTTGTGAAGTCGGGGGTAGATCGAACAATGTATGCCTGAATTACAACAGCTTCCTGTTTCATGGCGAAATATCACACTTTGCCAGGCTGCCACGGACACGCCCTTCAACGAAAAGTCAAGATCGTCGCAATTTCTCACGGCAAAGGGCTTAACATCAGTCTGACCAAATATGATGATGATTTGATTAAATCTCTAAGAGCAGTTAATCACAGCGTAAAACATGGCATTTCCTGCTACCTCTAGGTGGCGCTATGACTGAAACTGAATATTGGCATTGAAATGTGTTCAGGTCAAGACCCTTATCAAACATGTGAAGCGTGGGGCAGATTGGACATTGTATGCCTGAGTTATAACAACTTCCTGTTTCATGGCGAAAATGTCGAACTTTGTCAGGCGCCACGAACACACCCTCCAACAAAAAGTCAAGGTCTCCGCAATTTAGCATCGCAAAGGCCTTTAGATGATACTGACCAAATATGATAATGATCGGAATAAATGGCTAGGAGGAGTTCGTTAAAGTACGACGCTTGGAAATGTCAAAAAATGACAGAGAAAATTCAAAATGGCCGACTTCCTGTGGCGTTTAGAGCTTCGCTCCAAGAGACTTTTTTGTAGGTCTTGGGGTGCTAGATGACCCCACCAAATTTCGTATCTGTAAGTTTTTCGTAGTGGGGGGGCTGTTCTCTTGAAATTTTGCAGGTGGCGCTATCGAGCCATTTTTACACACCCACTTCTGACGCCTATAGTAAATGTAAATTTTCGCCACTTCTGACGCGTGTGCAAATTTCCATGAGTTTTCAGGTATGTTTAGGCCCTCAAAAATGCGATCCATTTCGGAGAAGAAGAAGAAGAAGAAGAAAAATAATAATAATTAAAACTGCAAGCAGTGATGGAAGGGCCCTCGCACTCATGTGCACCGCCACCCTATGGCATTAGTAAAGCAGTGAACCAGGGGGATATAAATTAAAGTGGGTAAATATAGGTGGATATTCAAAGGACAAAAAATGTGCCACACCGCCTGTGTGCAGCAGGTGGCGCTATGACTGTACCTGATTATTGTTATATTGACGTGTTCAGGCCGGGACCCTTATCAAACTTGTGAAGTTGGGGGCTGATCGGATAATGTATGCCTGAATTACAACAGCTTCCTGTTTCATGGCGAAATATCACACTTTGCCAGGCTGCCACGGACACGCCCTTCAACGAAAAGTCAAGATCTTCGCAATTTATCACGGCAAAGGGCTTAACATCAATCTGACCAAATATGATGATGATTTGATTAAATCTCTAAGAGCAGTAAATCACAGCGTAAAACATGGCATTTCCTGCTACCTCTAGGTGGCGCTATGACTGATGTTGAATATTGGCATTAAAATGTGTTCAGGCCAAGACCCTTATCAAACATGTGAAGCGTGGGGCAGATTGGACATTGTATGCCTGAGTTATAACAACTTCCTGTTTCATGGCGAAAATGCTGAACTTTGTCAGGCCGCCACGGACACACCCTCCAACGAAAAGTCAAGATCTCCGCAATTTAACATCGCAAAAGCCTTTAGATGAGACTGACCAAATATGATAATGATCGAATTAAATCGCTAGGAGGAGTTCGTTAAAGTACGACGCTTGGAAATGTCAAAAAATGACACAGAAAATTCAAAATGGCCGACTTCCTGTGGGGTTTAGAGCTTAGCTCCAAGAGACTTTTTTGTAGGTCTTGGGGTGCTAGATGATCCTACCAAATTTCGTATCTGTAAATTTTTCGTAGTGGGGGGGCTGTTCTCTTGAAATTTTGCAGGTGGCGCTATCGAGCCATTTCTACACGCCCACTTCTGATGCCTATACTACATGTAAATTTTCGCCACTTCTGACGCGTGTGCAAATTTTCATGAGTTTTCGGGTATGTTTAGGCCCTCAAAAATGCAATCCATTTCGGAGAAGAAGAAGAAGAAGAAGAAGAAGAAGAAGAAGAAGAAGAAAAATAATAATAATAATAAACGGAGCAAAAACAATAGGGTCCTCACACCCTGGTGTGCTCGGGCCCTAATTAAAGCTGCAAGCAGCGATGGAAGGGCCCTCGCACGCATGTGCACCGCTACCCTATGGCATTAGTAAAGAAGTGAACCAGGGGGATATGAATTAAAGTGGGTAAATATAGGTGTACATTCAAAGGGAAACTGATGTGCCACACAGCCTGTGTGCAGCAGGTGGCGCTATGACTGTACCAGATTATTGTTATATTGACGTGTTCAGGCCGGGACCCTTAACAAACGTGTGACGTCTGGGGCAGATCGAACAATGTATGCCTGAATTACAACAGCTTCATGTTTCATGGGGAAACATCACAATTTGCCAGGCCGCCACGGACACGCCCTTCAACGAAAAGTCAAGATATTCGCAAAATATCATCTTAAAGTCGTTAAGATCAGTCTGACCAAATATGATAATAATTTGATCAAATCTCTAAGAGCAGTAAATCACAGCGTAAAACATGTCATTTCCGGCTACATCTAGGTGGCGCTATGACTGAAGCTGAATACTGGCATTGAAATGTGATCAGGCCAAGACTCTTATCAAACATGTGAAGCGTGGGGCAGATTGGACATTGTATGCCTTAGTTATAACAACTTCCTGTTTCATGGCAAAAACGCCGAAATTCGTCAGGCCGCCACGGACACACCGTCCAACGAAAAGTCAAAAGCTCCGCAATTTAGCTTCGCAAAGGCCTATAGATGAGACTGACCAAATATGATAATGATCAGATTAAATCGCTAGGAGGAGTTCGTTAAAGTATGACGCTTGGAAATGTCAAAAAATGACAGAGAAAATTAAAAATGGCCGACTTCCTGTGGGGTTTAGAGCTTAGCTCCAAGAGACTTTTTTGTAGGTCTTGGGGTGATAGATGATCCTACCAAATTTCGTATCTCTACGTTTTTCGTAGTGGGGGGGCTGTTCTCTTGAAATTTTGCAGGTGGCGCTATCGAGCCATTTCTACACGCCCACTTCTGACGCCTATACTACATGTAAATTTTCGCAACTTCTGACGCGTGTGCAAATTTTCATGAGTTTTCGGGTATGTTTAGGCCCTCAAAAACGCGATCCATTTCGGAGAAGAAGAAGAAGAAGAAGAAGAAGAAGAAGAAGAAGAAGAAAAATAATAATAATTAAAGCTGCAAGCAGCGATGGAAGGGCCCTCGCACGCATGTGCACCGCCACCCTATGGCATTAGTTAAGCAGTGAACCAGGGGGATATGAATTAAAGTGGGTAAATATAGGTGGATATTCAAAGAACAAAAAATGTGCCACACCGCCTGTGTGCAGCAGGTGGCGCTATGACTGTACCTGATTATTGTTATATTGACGTGTTCAGGCCGGGACCCTTATAAAACTTGTGAAGTCGGGGGCAGATCAGATAATGTATGCCTGAATTACAACAGCTTCCTGTTTCATGGTGAAACATCACACTTTGCCAGGCTGCCACGGACACGCCCTTCAACGAAAAGTCAAGATCTTCGCAATTTATCATGGCAAAGGGCTTAACATCAGTCTGACCAGATATGATGATGATTTGATTAAATCTCTAAGAGCAGTAAATCACAGCGTAAAACATGGCATTTCCTGCTACCTCTAGGTGGCGCTATGACTGAAGCTGAATATTGGCGATAAAATGTGATCAGGTCAAGACCCTTATCAAACATGTGAAGTGTGGAGCAGATTGGACATTGTATGCCTTAGTTATAACAACTTCCTGTTTCATGGCGAAAATGTCGAACTTTGTCAGGCCGCCACGGACACACCCTCCCACGAAAAGTCAAGATCTCCGCAATTTAGCATCGCAAAGGCCTTTAGATGAGACTGACCAAATATGATAATGATCGGATTAAATCGCTAGGAGGAGTTCGTTAAAGTACGACGCTTGGAAATGTCAAAAAATGACAGAAAAAAATCAAAATGGCCGACTTCCTGTGGGGTTTAGAGCTTCGCTCCAAGAGACTTTTTTGTAGGTCTTGGGGTGCTAGATGACACTACCAAATTTCGTATCTGTACGTTTTTCGTAGTGGGGGGGCTGTTCTCTTGAAATTTTGCAGGTGGCGCTATCGAGCCATTTCTACACGCCCACTTCTGACGCCTATACTACATGTAAATTTTCGCCACTTCTGATGAGTGTGCAAATTTTCATGAGTTTTTGGGTATGTTTAGGCCCTCAAAAATGCGATCCATTTCGGAGAAGAAGAAGAAGAAGAAGAAGAAGAAGAAGAAGAAAAATAATAATAATAATAAACGGAGCAAAAACAATAGGGTCCTCACACTTGTGTGCTCGGGCCCTAATAATAAACGGAGCAAAAACAATAGGGTCCTCACACCCTGGTGTGCTCGGGCCCTAATTAAAGCTGCAAGCAGCGATGGAAGGGCCCTCGCACGCATGTGCACCGCTACCCTATGGCATTAGTAAAGCAGTGAACCAGGGGGATATGAATTAAAGTGGGTAAATATAGTTAGATATTCAAAGGAAAATGTGCAGCAGATGGCGCTATGACTGTACATGATTATTATTATATTGACGTGTTCAGGCCGGGACCCTTAACACACGTGTGAAGTCTCGAGCAGATCGAACAATGTATGTCTGAATTACAACAGCTTTCTGTTTCAGGGCGAAACATCACACTTTGCCAGGCCGCCACGGACACGCCCTTCAACGAAAAGTCAAGATCTTCGCAATATATCATATTAAAGTCCTTAAGATCAGTATTACCAAAAATGATGATGATTTGATTAAATATCTAAGAGCAGTAAATCACAGCGTAAAACATGTAATTTCCTGCAACCTCTAGGTGGCGCTATGATTAAAGCTGAATATTGGCATTGAAATGTGTTCAGGCCAAGACCCTTATCAAACTTGTGAAGCATGGGGCAGATTGAACATTGTATG
Organism: Misgurnus anguillicaudatus; assembly: GCF_027580225.2. NCBI lineage: Eukaryota > Metazoa > Chordata > Actinopteri > Cypriniformes > Cobitidae > Misgurnus > Misgurnus anguillicaudatus. The sequence continues at coordinate 19,162,580 of NC_073342.2, read as the reverse complement.
CCTTAGTTAGAGCCACTTCCTGTTTCATGGCGAAAATGCCGAAATTTGTCAGGCTGCCACGGACACACCCTCTAACGAAAAGTCAAGATCTCCGCAATTTAACATCGCAAAGGCCTTTAGATGACATTGACCAAATATTACGATGATTGGATTAAATCTGTAGGAGGAGTTCGTTAAAGTATGAAGCCTGGAAATGACCAAATTTGCACAGAAATCACAGCAAAAATTCAAAATGGCCGACTTCCTGTGGGGTTTAGAGCTTAGCTTCAAGAGACTTTTTTGTAGGTCTTGGGGTGATAGATGATCCTACTAAATTTCATATCTGTATGTTTTTCGTAGTGGGGGGCTGTTCTTTTAAAATTTTGCAGGTGGCGCTATCGAGCCATTTCTACACGCCCACTTCTGGCGCCTATGCCACATGTAAATTTTTGCCACTTCTGACGTGTGTGCAACATTTTATGACTTTTTGGGCTTGTTTAGCCTGTCAAAAATGCGATTCATTTAGCGATACTTGGCGAGGCCGCCATGGACACGCCCTTTAATGAAAAGTCAAGGTCGTTGTTTTTTATCATCACACAAGGTCTTGAGATTACACTGGTGAAATATGATGTTGATATGGTTAAATATCTAAGAGCAGTAAATCACAGCGTAAAACATGGTATTTCCTGCTGCCTCCAGGTGGCGCTATGAGTGTTACTGAATTATGCCATGTTGATGTGTTCAGGCCTGGACCCTTATCAAACGTGTGAAGTCAGGGGCAGATCGGACATTGTATGCCTGAGTTATAACAACTTCCTGTTTCATGGCGAAACATCACACTTTGCCAGGCCGCCACGGACACGCCCTTCAACGAAAATTCAAGATCTTCGCAATTTATCAAGGAAAAGGGCTTAACATCAGTCAGACCAAATATGATGATGATTTGATTAAATCTCTAAGAGCAGTAAATCAGAGCATAAAACATGGTATTTCCTCCTACCTCTAGGTGGCGCTATGAGTGAAGTTGAATATTGGCATTGAAATGTGTTCAGGCCAAGACCCTTATCAAACGTATGAAGCGTGGGGCAGATTGGACATTGTATGCCTGAGTTAGAGCCACTTCCTGTTTCATGGCGAAAATGCCGAAATTTGTCAGGCCGCCACGGACACACCCTCTGACGAAAAGTCAAGATCTCCGCAATTTAACATCGCAAAGGCCTTTAGATGAGATTGACCAAATATGACGATGATCGGATTAAATCTGTAGGAGGAGTTCGTTAAAGTATGAAGGCAGGAAATGACCAAATTTGCACAAAAATCAAGGCAAAAATTCAAAATGGCGGACTTCCTGTTGGGTTTAGAGCTTTGCTCCAAGAGACTTTTTTGTAGGTCTTTGGGTGATAGATGATCCTACCAAATTTCGTATCTGTACGTTTTTCGTAGTGGGGGGGCTGTTCTCTTGAAATTTTGCAGGTGGCGCTATCGAGCCATTTCTACACGCCCACTTCTGGCGCCTATGCCACATGTAAATTTTCGCCACTCTTGACATGTGTGCAAAATTTTATGAGTTTTCGAGCATGTTTCGCCCCTCAAAAATGCGATTCACTTTGGAGAAGAAGAAGAATAAATAATAATAATAATAATAAACGGAGCAAAATCAATAGGGTCCTCACACTTGTGTGCTCGGGCCCTAATAATAATAATAAACGGAGCAAAAACAATAGGGTCCTCACACTTGTGTGCTCGGGCCCTAATAATAATAATAATAATAATAATAATAATAATAAACCGAGCAAAAACAATAGGGTCCTCGCACCCTGGTGTGCTCGGGCCCTAAATAGAACTAAAAAGAAGGGATAGAATTCATATATAATAAATTAATGTGACACAGGTACAAAACAGAAGCAGACTGATGTTCAAAGCATGTGTGTGTTCAGTGCAATTATAGCTCTTGGAAAAAAGCTATCCTTAAGACTATTTGTCCGTGACTATAAACATATGTAGCGTCTAACAGATGGCAGCAGCTCGAACAGATGGGAACCAGGGTGAGAATTGTCTTTTTCAATCTTCAGGGCTTTGCCAAGGCAGCGGGAGTTGTAAAGTTCCTTAAGGGGAGTAAGAGTGCAGCCGATGATCCTCTGCGCGGTGTTAATAATCCTCTGTATTCCCCTTCTCTCTGCCTCAGTACAGCTGCCATACCATACTGGAATGCAGTATGTTAACAAACTCTCCACTGTAGAGCGATAGAATGTCTAAAGCAGCTTCTCCTTCAGGTTGGTCTTTTTTAGCACTCTCAAAAAGTGAAGACGCTGCTGTGCCTTCTTGATAATAACTGTAGTGTTGGCTGACCATTTGAGGTCTGCTGAGATGGTTGTGCCAAGAAATTTAAAAGTTTGAACCCTCTCTACACAATCTCCATTTATATAGAGAGGTGCTGGATCCGCCTTGTGCTTTCTGAAGTCGAAGATGATTTCCTTTGTTTTATTGGTATTTAATGTCAGGTTATTGGCTGAACACCACTCTGACAACCTCAAGATCTCATTTCTATAGGGGGCCTCATCCCCCTTTGAGATTAAACCCACCACTGTTGTATCATCCGCGAATTTGATGATTTTGTTGTGATGATGAACTGGACGGCAGTCATGCGTGTATAAAGAGTACAGGATTGGGATATATATGTTTATATATTTAAAAAGGAGCATTTTCTGGAAGGCATTAAACTTTTGTGAAAATCATGAAAAATGCTGGCGGTGAAAGAGTTAATCATATTTTCATTGTGTCTTTGTTGCGTCTGTGTTGGTTGGGAAGTGCGCTCTGTTGCAGCCACACTTGATTCTGAGGAACTACTTTGTTTGGCGGAAGAGTAATTTTTGTACTAATATAATTACAACTTATTTGTGTTTAATTTTATGAAATCCTGCTAACGTTATGCATATGAAGTAACCGTTTTATAAAAGCAATAAACCCCGCAAAGCAGTGGGGTTACAGTGCATTTTATAACAGCTTCGCGTCGTGCCTAACAGTGCCCCTTAGCTGTTATAAAATGCACTGGTAACCCACTGCTTCTTGGGGCTTATTGCTTTTTTAAACCCACGATTTACTCACCCCCCAAGACGTCCGAGATACATATGTCCATCATTTTTAGACAAACACATTTTCAGTTATTTTAGAAAATGTTTTATATCTTTCAGTTTATAAAATAAAAAGTTATGGGGTCCACCTCTTTCAAGTACAAAAAATGTGCATTTATTCTTCCCCAAAGAAATCCAAACGGCTCCAGGATGATAAACAAAGGCCTTCTGAGGTTAATCCGTGCGATGTTGTTGTAGAAATATCCATATTTAAAACTTTATAAATGAAAATAACTAGCTTCAGGTAAAGCTTGGTGATTAAATTTGCTTTAAGGATTCAAGTGTGCAGTTTATTTATTTTTTGAGATTTTAAGTCTTGTTTGTCTGGCACCTTGGTGATCGTGAGTGCGGTGTAATTCCTTTAAAACATTATACCAAATACAAAAAATAACGTAGCAATGAAATAGGTGCACTTTAAACAACATGAGGGTGAGTAATTGATGACAGAATTTTCATTTTTGGGTAAACTATCCTTTTAAGTGAAGTATTAAAGACTGGCTGTCAGAGCAATATTTATACTTTTCCACATTGCTACAATTTATTTTCCTTAACAGACTTTAGAAAAGTTGAATTTAGAAGGAACAAAACTGGAAACAACTTTGCTCGGCACCATTGTGTCGTTTCTAATAAAACAGTAGGAAACACACACAGATGTGAATTCAGCAGGTGTTGGAGAGCCATCCGAGTAGTTAAAATCACGCTGACACTGCGGTTCTATCTCACTTTTTCATTTACATATATCTCTGACACATACTCACATCCGTCCTCATCTAAATGATGCACCAGTGGAGACAAAACAACCCTCCCTGTCTGTGTTCTGAGTCACTGTGTTTTATTGAGATTCATTACAGCGTCTATAGCACTAGAATCTATCTAAATCCTACGCTCCCCAGAGAGCGTGAATATGGAGAGGACTTGCTATTTTTGCAGTGTTTCATTTGTTGTGGAAGCTGGTGGTGAAATACACTCGGTGTAGGAGAAAAGGTTGAATTGCCTCGAGCGGCCCCACTTTTCAAAAATTCATTTTTCGGGTCTCAGCATAAAATAATGAAGAATGTTTAATGCAATGCAATGACAGTTTTATGGATTGCAGAAATCGACAGCTGAAACACTGAGATCAATTGGGACGTAAAGATGGAGGAAACACAAGTCAAGCGTATATGGGGGGATATGGCGTCTGGAGTTTAAGATAAGAAAGATTGTTATAGTGAAGTCCAAAGATGTCTTTCAACTTTTTTATGGTACAGTATAAATGTACTATAAATGAAACAACTGTAGTTTTTGGATAAGAGATGAGCTGGGTAAAAAATATATTTGTATTTTTTAAATATTGTGATCATGTTTTCTGTATAGCTCATCTATTTGACATGGCCTTAGTCAATATTAAAGATATCAAGGTTATCTTTACATGATGTAGGATGATTTAATTTATATAGAAAGCCGCAAATCACAATAAAATAAATATACAGTTTTTCACAGATATCTGAAAACATCTTAAAAACAACTTTTTCCAGCTCAACTTTGTCTTTGTACATTTATCTAGAGATAAAGCGTGAACTCGACGAGACATGCTGTGTGCTGGGTTGCCAAGTCCTCTGCTTTTTGATGGAACTACTTTTAAACTGTTTCAGCGAGTTTATTTTTTCTGCAGGTTAAAGATGAAATGATTTCATTGATTAGTTATTGCTATTTGAGCTGTAAATAGTCACTGGGATGCTTATGGGTTAGTATGAAATCTCTGGTTTTAATACGCAAATCTGGCAACCCTGACTGTGCGCGTGCGCAGATTTTTGCTTTAAAAAATATAGAATGTACATATAGACAGAGCGCAGTTATGCTAATTTGAAAACCACGCCCACCGAGGGGAAACAATCCAACCGGCTCCATTGATTTTGTATTGCGAGAGGCTGCCTCCTTGTCATTTCTGGCTTATAACAAAAAAACATAATAATGCCTAAAAGCTGCTGTGTGACAAGATGTACAGCTAACAAGCCAAAAAACCCAGTTTTTATAAGCTGTCGAGCCGTAAAACCCAGTCTTTAAGTAGAAAAAAATTGATCGCTGACTACGTTTCCCTCTAGTGGGTGCAGTTCTATTAATAGTAGTACTATAAAAAGTTGCCTGTTTTCCACTTTTGTGTCTTTAAATGCTCGTTTTTTGGACTCAACAGCTTATAAAAACTTATTTCTTTTTTTTGGGCTTGTTAGCTGCACATCTTGTCACACAGCAGCTTTTAGGCATTATTTTGTTTTTGTTATATAAGCCAGAAATGACAAGAAGGCAGCCCCTCGCAAAACAAAGTCAATGAAGACGGATGGATTGTTTTCCCCCGGTGGGCGTGGTTTTCAGGTTATGACGCGGTGCACTCTGTCTCTATTCTCACGAAATCCAGACTTAGAAGGTGTCCAACATCAAATTTTTTAAAAAGCCCTATAGAAGCCAATTTTTTTGCACATATAAGATTAAGGTCTGAACTTACTATAACCATTATTTTTAGAGGATTTAAAAAAATGTTCCTATTAAATTTTTTTTTTTTTAGATTATCATGATTAAAAATGATCATTACCGATATTACATTAAATATACGCATTTACAAACTTATGTTTCGGTAATGAGAACTAAGAAGTTGTCTAGGTACTATGACAAACAAAATTTCAACTTTTATCTGGAGAGAAAAAATAAGAACTGTTTACCTGGTAGCCATCTTGAGTGTCACAGTCAATTATGTCCCTTCCAACTATTTTTTAAAAAAATGTTAGTTCCTTGAGGGCTTAAACAATGATTGAAAATTGTTGCGGAGGATGAGAACATTTTTCTTGGACACATTTATATTCCTTATTATTTTCTGTACATTAACCAGTGATCACCAAATACCACATGTTTCTTACTGTAAATGTTTATAGTATAGGGCTTATTCGATCTACGTCATCAATGTTCACGGCGGCCATATTGTTGACATAAAACTGTCAGTCTGTCAATTGACAAGCGAGACAGCGTGGGTATTATGCATGGTATTATCGGTGTAATTTTTTTTAAAACCGCGCGATGGTGTGTGGTGTAATACACGGATGTTCTAAGAACAGCAAAAAGAACCCCGGAATTAGTTTTTATGCGATACCGACTGTCAGAAAACATGAAAGGCAGGAGACAGAGGAGTTGAACCAGCGAAGGAGAGACTCCCAACAGCAAAGTCTGTCCCCATCATTTTACCACAGGTAACTTTAGGGATACATGCCTCACAGCCAAGTCTGTCCCCATAATTTGATCACATATGGTTAGCTGTAAGCAGTGGCTGAAACTGCTCTTTTAAATAAGCTGCCATAAATTGAGACTGTTATTAAATGAGTATTAATAACTATATGAACATAATAATAGGTCGTTTTATATTAAACAGAATAGCGGAGCTCACACCAAAACTATAACGATACAGATACAATGAACGACATCATTGGGATCACTTTCTGAGCGATTTTTCCCACCTGATGAAGGATAAACCATTGATACCATCAAAATCTATTTGAACTTCAAGTGCACGGCCACCTAAAATGACAGTAAGCTCATTGCTGAGGTCTATAACATTAGATTACCTCCAGTTACTGTGAAAATTGACTACGTAATGCTTTTTAATCTATTACATTAACTAACTGTTATGCCAAAAGGTAAGAGATTAAACAAACTATTAGATTCACTGTTTAGAGTTACGCGAAACGCAGCGTGTTGAGGACATCTGCAAAAGTTTTTATTACAAGCAATATTAAAGGCAAGTGATTTGCGCGAGTGCCGTGAGCGAATTAGCATAAACGTATTGTTTGGTGATGTGGACGATGATATAGTTATCGTTATAGTTATAATGTGAACGGCCCTTCAGTACTCGTATGATGAATGCGGATACTGTATGAACGATATAGTTATAAATATCCGGATAAGTTACGGCTGGCAATAAGGACGGATCTTTACTTAAGGCTATTGGGTCTATTTGATATTGTTCCACAATAATCAAGCTCATCTTCTCTTAATACAGACGAGATTAAGCCATTAGGCTACTGCTCCCCTCGACTCAAATGTACGTGCGGCTAGGGGCAGGACAGATGTTATGTCAACAAGATGGCCGCGGCTAGCGACTTCCGGTGTTTGCGAATAAGCCCTATAACATGCACTGAAACTTTTTATCTTTTAGATTTTTTAATTATAAATAATTCCATGTCAAAGAACCCAAATCCAGTCATAGACACGTTGCGGTAATGAAAATTTTCCCCTTAAATGTGGAAAAAACTACAAAATTGGTTTGTATGATGTCATTTGAAATCATGTGCAAAATAGAACGTGAAGACATGTTTTAATGGTATGCTTCTTATTTTGATACTCTTCCTTTGCATTTACTTTTTTATCAAAATGTTTGACACCTCATAAGTCTAATTTCGCGAGAATCACCCACAGAACATTTTAATTAGATTGCAATGTTTAGGGTACATGTAAACCTGCAAATGGATTAAATTCAGACAAAACATAGCCATTTAAATACAATGAGAAACATGGCAAAAGATAACAAGAGCAAAATGAAATTAAATTGAATTAAACACACTCTGGAGTATACTAATTTAAAAAGGGTAGAAAATACATCAGAGTGAACTGGACACTCACCTGAGGCGTCAATCCGTGGCAAATGTACATAATGGGAATGTTGTCAGAGTCGGGGCCTTGATCCACACACAGATCTGGACTCAGGCTGTTTCTCAACTATACACACACAAACACACACACACACACACAATATGAAGCAAAACATTAGGCCTGTCTCACGTTGCTAAAACACAGAAAAAAATTAATGAATCTCTTTTGCTCTGTCTGCTAATAGCCAATATGTCTGAAAATGCCCTGGAGCTGAGCTTTCCTTTGTTTTCACATTTAAGCTGTTAATTATCCTATTCCACAAAGGAATGCCAATTAGGAAAACAGCTCTGCTGGGTTTAAATTGTGATGAATGAACTAACAAAGGCTCTTTTATATAACTGACACAAAGTAAGAATAACGATTTTCAATTTTACCCTCAACAAAAGAACCTGTGATATTTAGGTTTATCATTTAACAAACATTTATCAAATATCTGGTCAGATAAAAATATTGTGCACAGATTTGCATGCATAGAAAGGTTACAATAGATGAAGGGGGTGACACATCTTACCGCTTCCTCTCCTATTGCTTTAAATATAAAGTTGTTGTGAGACAAGATGAGGATACTTACTACACCGTAAGCGACTGTATCTGTGTAGGTTCTCATTTCTGAATAAATATTCCTCAGGAACCAGCTAAAGGGTTTACATTGGAGTCTCTCTCTCAGTGCCTTCCTCTCTGTGATATCACCGATATCGATCCTGGAATCCTGCAGGATAAACGAAAATTCATTTCAGAATAAGAGAGGATTATTTGTGTCAGTATAAATCAGTCTTTCAGGGTCAAGCTTTAACAGTGAAGTGATGCTATACGCAGCAGTGAAATTGCCATTTTAAGCTGTCATGGTAAGAGTATGTACTGTACGGACGAAAGTAAGAACTCATTAAAAAGTTTTAATGACCAGCCTACGCATAGTAAGACAGAGATATTTTATCATCTCAACACCTGAAATGACCAACATTAAAATAGGAAACCAATATATTTATTAACTTACATTAATGTGTTATTCAATAGATAGCTTTCATATCTTACCATACGATATTTTAGTACCAAGTAATGTTAGGGAGATATAAACTTTTTTTCTAATGAAAAATATGTATTTTTTCCTGCATATTTCTAATAAAAAAATATTTTGGTGGGTCCTAAAATAGATTATATTCGTCTAAGTGTCATAGAATGAAAAGTTTGGAAAGTCCTGTTTAAAAGGGACACTCCACTTTTTTTGAAAATATGCTAATTTTCCAGCTCCCCTAGAGTTAAACATTCGATTCTTGCCGTTTTGGAATCCATTTAGCCGATATCTGGGTCTAGCTGTACCACTTTTAGCATAGCTTAGTACAATCCATTGAATCTGATTAGACCATTAGCATCGCGCAAAAAAATAATCAAAGAATTTGGATATTTTTCCTATTTAAAATTTGACTCTTCTGATATTACGCAGTGCCCAAAAATAGTCCCCTGCTATTGAAAGATACTATGGGGACTATTTTCGGCTGCTGCGTAATAGCATTGCGCCTTCTGCAGCAAAGTCCTTGATTATTACGCCAGAATGAGAGTATAGTTCCTAGCCATATCTGCCTAGAAAATTGCAACTTTTAATTTTCCGTCAGTCTTAATTCACAATGTAACTACAGAAGAGTCAAGTTTTAAAAAGGAAAAAAACGCTTTGATCACTTCTGAGCGCAACGCCAACGGTCCAATAAGACTCAATGGATTGTGCTAAGCTATGCTAAAAGTGGTAGCGCCAGACCCGGAGATCAGCTGAATGGATTCCAAAACGGTAGAGATCAGGTGTTTAACTCTAGGGGAGCTGAAAAATAAGCATATTTCAAAAAAAGTGGAGTGTCCCTTTAAGCGATAACATTATTGACTAGGGGGACTTTAAATCTGTCTTTGGCTCATTTAAAGGGGCAATAAGTAGGATTTACCCCCATCTAGTGGTGGAATTGTATTTTGCATTCAAACGAACAGTGCTTTCTACCGCCTCCCCTTTCCAAATGCGTGTTGGAACTACGGTAGCTGTTATGTAATCGCTGATCTCCAGCTGAGCTCCGTTTCAGCTGGTTCACGTGTTCTGCATGAAAACGCGTTGTGGAAACGAATTGGTAGGCAAGTGCTTTTTGTCCCTCTCTGCTATTATAGTTTATCAATACGGTGGAACGATATGGAAGCCTCCTTGGACTTACCCGCTCAATGTAAATAAAGAGGAGAAATTCTAAGCTTACAAAGAAAAGTCAGATCACTGGCAGAGGTCATTTGACACCAACGAGGACATATTTATGAATAAAGACATTCATTTTGATTAATAAAACACTTAAAATCCTACTTATTGCCCCTTTAAGGTTAGGTACCTGTACTGGAACATTCCAGGCCATGTAAACATGGTCCTTGAAGTCATCCATCCACACCTCCGCCACTCTCAGCGCATTCCTGCGTACGTGAGTTGCCAGATCCTCTGTGTATGGCTTGTGGGCGCGCTCGATGTGAGCTATTCTGGAACAGGGCATCACCTCCACGCTTCCTCCACATAGCCATACCTGATTACAAAAAGTTTAAAATATGTATTTATTAGGTTCCTGGATGTTGTGTTTCCAGTACCTGAAATCAATATGATGCTACAATGCGTTTATTTGATTTTAATAGCTCTGCTTCTTTTAATAACTTCCCAACACTGGAAGCATTGACAAATCAAGCAAAACAAGTCTAAATGTTTTTTTTAAATGTCAAAAACAAATATCCCAAAGATGCTTATGCAAGTTTATTGTAAAAAAGCAAGCTCTTAAAACACTGTTGCAATGAATAGCTCTTTGTTGTATGAAAAATGCTTTGTGGAAAATAGCAGCACTTAAAATCAAGGACACATTTCCTACAACCATCTTCAGATTTACTCAATTGAATACAACTCTTTGGTTTTAAAATCACTGCTCTCCGTTTACTAAACAATGTAGAGGCCTTTTACACCACTCGATAAACAAAATATCAAAAAAAAACTTTTTGAAATCATAAATGGATCATTTAATTCGATTCAACATAATTCCCTGATATGCAGCTGACATTATGAGCAATTTAACAGCTCGAGCACTGCCTGGTGTGTTAGTAAAAAGAAGAGAGGATCAAAAATGCTGTTTTCCTGAAGCACTTTTATGTATTACACGGTCATTCAATGATTTCCTCTGAATTAGAATATGTTATGGCTCAGAATGAAGCGTGCCATTTTTTTTGTGTATGTGTGGGTTCGATTCCATGGGTTTATCCACCCACTGTGCTCCAGCATAGCTTTTTAAACACACACAAATATACACACACTTGCTCGATCGCTATCTCACTCACTCCGGGATGCGCTTTGTAAATCTATCTAATAAATCTTCACATTGGGAATATGTAGGACAAATGTCAGCAGGATAAGCTTCATTCAAACATTCACACCCGGCTCAGAAGTATTTTTATTCCGGTTTGGGAAAGTATAATAATCATCTAGTTGGAAAAGAAATTTCTTATTTTACTTCATAACATTTCATTTACATTAGGTTTTATTTAGATTTAAAGGTGCAGTGTGTATATTTAAGAAGGGTCTCTTGACAGAAATGCAATATAATGTACATACCTATATTATCAGTGGTGTATAAAGACTGCATATAATGAACTATTATGTGTTTATTACAATAATTCACTAATTGATTTATTTATTAAGTGAAACTTGTATATTATATTTATTCATTACACACAAACTGATATATTTTTAATATTTTCAATTAAGAACAGGGATACTATGGTCCTTAAACCAGGAACTGGTAGAACTGTCTGTGCGTGGTGGTTCTTGAAGCACTCCAGCTGCAGTCCATTCTTTGTGAATCTCCACCACATTTTTGAATGGGTTTTATTTTACAATCCCTTCTAGTGTGCAGTTATCCCTATTGCTTGTACACTTTTTTCTACCACATCTTTTCCTTCCCTTCGCCTCTCTATTAAGAGGCCTGTGAACAGCCGGCGTCTTTTGCAATGACCGTTTGTGTCTTGCCCTCCTTGTGCAATGTGTCAATGGTCAACTTTTGGACAACTGTCAAGTCAGCAGTCTTCCCCATGATTGTAGCATACAGAACTAGACTGAGGGACCATTTAAAGGCCTTTGCAGGTGTTTTAAGTTAATTAGCTGATTAGTGTGGCAACAGGTATCTTCAATATTGAACCCTTTCACAATATTCTATTTTCTGAGATACTGAATTTGGGATTTTCCTTAGTTGTCAGTTATAATAATCAAAATTAAAAGAAACAAACATTTGAAATAAATCAGTCTGTGTGTAATGAATTAATATAATATACAAGTTTCACTTTTTGAATGGAATTACTGAAACAAATCAACTTTTTGATGATATTTTAATTATATGACCAGCACCTGTACATGGAAGTCGCTGTCATATTTCTACAGTAGCCCTAAATGGACAAACAGCTCTACAGAGCACGTTTTGTCCCTACTCTATTTTGTCTTAAGGGGGTCGCACACCGGACGTGTAGCTTAGCGCCGCGCTGTTCTAAAAAAATTCGAACACATTGTTTTACATACGCACACCGGCGCCGACAGGCTACGACTCAGGAAGTTGCTCTAATCCCTGTCACGCCACAGAGCGCCACTCAAATAGTTTAACATTAAATAACATCATATTTGTCCCAAATCATTAACGACTAACATTGGCTGCTAACGTATATGTTGCATTTTGAAGTAGACACTATCTGACTAAGCTTGCGCCATTTAATCTGCACTTCTGGTGTACGAGTTGTCATAGATGCGACGTGGCGCGGCGCTGTGCGGCGCGTCTGTGTGCGACCCCCTTTAGACAACAACATGTTTGTCCTGTGGTGGCTACGTGAGTTATCGTAAAAGACGATAACTTGCGTCATTGTTTGTTTACTTACTAGTTTGTAACTTTTACATATCGTTAACATGTACTAATACACACTCACACACCAAAGGGGAAATGTAAACTCTTGAATAAGACCATATAGGTGCTCTATAGTCATTTTGTTGCAACACGGCAACGTTTACATGACAGCGGCCTCCACAGCCATGATCAAGGTGCTGGAACAAAGGCGCATATATACATCTAATGATCATCAAATGTATACATTTAGAGACCCCAGAGCTGTATTTCAACAAGTAACTCGGTTATTCAATAGAAACAAACATGGTAGAAATCACATTTAGTTTGATCATTCACGTCTGTCTGGCTTTAACCGCCATGACTAGTTGGTGGAAATTCAACAGGAAGTGGACAGATGTGCCACTGCTCCTATTTGCCAGTAGAATGACTAATTTGCATAATCATTGACAACAATCCCAATGATCCATGACGGAGCTGTCTGTTCTCCTGAAGCATTAAAAATCATTTCTCGCATTTGCATACAATACCTGCTGGAGAAATTCAGACCCTAATCTGTCCCGCTGAGGAAAATTCTGCAAGCATGAAATGAGAATCAAACTCGCATTATATTGTCTACGGGACAATTTACAACTTGGTCTCTTTCCAATAATACTGCCAAGGGTGATTTAAATTATCCAGGTAATATGGCACCGCAGAAATGATGTTAATCAGTATATTTGTCTTGTTTTCCTATACACCTTTCCTATACAGCTACTTTGTGAAAGAGAAGAAAATTTGAGTAAGATATTAAGGCTTATTGCAGGAAATGTATCTTGAATGCCAATAGGGTCTTGTATTTCCATATAATCTACTCATCTAGTTTTAAAGGGCACCTATTATGCCCATTTTTACAAAATGTAATACAAGTCCCAGGTGTGTCCAAAATATACCCCACAGATCATTTATTATAGCATGTTCAAAATGCCTCTACTTGGGTGGGCGCAAAAACACGTTCTTTTCATCTATGTACTTTTAAAGGATTAGTCCATTTTCTTAAAAAAAAAAATCCAGATAATTTACTCACCATTATGTCATCAAAAATGTTGATGTCTTTTTTGTTATGTTTTTTTAGGAAACATTCCAGGATTTTTCTCATTTTAATGGACTTTAATGAACCCCAACAGTTAACACTTAACACACAACAGTTTTTTTCAACAGGGTTTCAAAAGACTCTTAACTATCCCAAACAAGGCATAAAGGTCTTATCTAGAAAAACAATTGTCATTTTTGACAAGAAAAATAAAAAATATGCACTTTTAAACAACAACTTCTCGTCTATCTCTGGTCCTCTGATGCGCCAGCGCGACCTCACGCAATACGTCATCACGTCAAGAGGTCACGGATGATGTATGCGAAACTCCGCCCCAGTGTTTACAAGTGTGGAGAAAGAGGACCGTTCCGACATTGTTGTATGTGGAATGATACTAATTAATGTCTTTGTGTCAGTTTATTGTTTAAAATGGTCTGCAAATGTGCGTGTCATATATGTAACACGTGACTTTTCTACGTCACTACGCAATTAAGTGAGGTTGCGCTGGTGCATCACAGGACTGAAGATAGATGAGAAGTTGTGGTTTAAAAGTGCATATTTTTATTTTTATTGTCAAAAATGACAATTATTTCACTAGACTCGTTTAGAGTCTTTTGAAACTCCGCTGAAAAAAACTGTTAAGTGTTGAATAAAATGTGAAGTGTTGGGGTCCATTAAAGTACATTAAAATGAGAAAAATCCTGAAATGTTTTCCTCAAAAAACATAATTTCTTCTCGACTGAACAAAGAAAGACAACATTTTGGATGACATGGTGGTGAGTAAATTATCTGGATTAAAAAAAAAAAAATGGACTAATCCTTTAAATGCAAATGAGCTACCTTACTGAAAGAGACATTGAGCGTTTTAAGGTAAAAAATCTGATCTGATTCCTGTAAATACAGTCTAAGACAATAGTATCTCACTTTTGAAATACGGCAGACAGCGTACAACACGCTAAGGGCAGAGACTGTATTAATGCAGGACTTTCAGTCAGTGTCCGTGGCCTTTATCAGTGTGACATCACATTAACAAGAGAATCAAGGGATTAAAATAAAGGAGTGGGTGGATTTTTTCATTGTGTTGAAAACACACATTTATGTCCAAACACTCTGTAAAAGTGGATTTTGCATAATAGGTGCCCTTTAAAGATTAACTAAACCCCTGGACAGAGCCTGACTCCACCCACTGGCAATATTTGAAAAATGCAAGAAAAGTGGGCAGAGGGGACAAACTAAGCTGGGTGGGTGAGATTGTAACAAGGGTGTGGTGAGCTTGAACCTGCTTACGTCACAACATATTTTTTGGACCCAACATCCAATAGGAAAATTCAACTGCAGTAGCCACCGTTCAACCTGAAGAGGGCAGCACTCGTATTTACACCATATATTGTAGTATTGAAACACTTTATATCCAAATGTCAACAAACTTACTAAAATCAATGAACAGCACTAAGAAAGCCCCATTCCTACAGATCATTAACAAAAAAAGTTGGTTTAGGGTTTAGTTACTCTTTAAAGGTGCAGTGTGTAGATTTTAGCGGCATCTAGCAGTGAGACTGTGAATTGCAACCAACGGCCCAGTCCACCATTCATCGAAACGCATAGAGAAGCTACGGTAGCTGCCAAAGGACAAACATGTTGTTGTACAGTAGTGATCAAACGGGTTCTGTGCAGTAGTTTGTCCGTTTAGGGCTACTGTAGAAACATGGCGGCACAAAACGATGACTTCCATGTAAGGGGACCCGCAGTGTATGTAGATAAAAATGGCTCATTCCAAGGTAATAAACACATAACAGTTCATTATGTAAGGTCTTTGATAATGTAGTTTATATAATATAATGTATATTATATTGCATTTCTATCAAGAGATCCTTCTAAAAGTTACACACTGCACCTTTAAGTATGTTTAGATATTTAGGACAACAAGATGCTCTTGTCCCCAAAGGGCCATTACTGACAGAGCCATTGGCTTTAACCTGAAACAAACCTGACTTTCTACAGCAATAGATGGTGAATAAATCCATGATGACATCTGACATGATCGACAGAGATTTTTTTGATACATAAAGCCCATTAGCAAAGTCTAAGAATAGATGTGCACAGATGCTTTGACCTTTCGGTGAGCATGAACCCTGTTAAAGTGAAAAAATACCTCCAGTCAACACAACGCCAATGGGGTGAACAAAATTACACATTTTCTTCTGCTTCTCTGCCTCTGGCTTGTGTCTGACTGACACTGTGATATCACATAAAGAGGTCTATCAACAGAGCAGTGGCCTTGTGGTCTGATTTTGTGATCTGATGTGTTAAGCATGTGAAAGACCTTCTCCGAATATTAATAAAAATGGCAAAATAGTTATTGATGCATCAGGGTTGCATTTGCTTTGGTTAAAAACCCATACAAACCTATAGATCAACAAAAAACAACTTGCAAACATTGGGCTTTGTTCTGTCACACTTTGGGATCACTGAACTGCAGGACTGCTACATTTGTGCAATGTTGCATTTCCAACCTCGGAGGAACTCATAGGATAAGAGAGCTGTAGACATGCAGCTGTACGAACAGATGTTAACAGCCATTAGCTCCTTACAGTATTAAATCTCGCTGCACATATGGACCCTGCCACATTGTAAGACTTCTTAATTTTTTCATCGAGACCCATGTTAGTGGGGAACAAATCACAATGCATGCCTCTGTGGTTTTTGTATTTCATCTACTTGGTATTGTCAAGGTGAACCCATCGCAGAGGCTAAATGGTGGACGTGCGCAAAGCGGTGCCTGGGCTTGGATTCATGTTGTTGGAGTCTAATTACAGTGCCTGTGGGTGTGATGAGAGACGACAGAGGTCTTAATGGGTCTCCGTACAACTTTAATAGTCAGAGGTTGGGACCCCACCGTTAAGCGAGATGCCTGTTTGGCAGGTTATTATTAGCAAGCTTTAGAGACCCACACACGCAGGTCTATCTGTGATGGGGGTAGGAAATTTCCTGAAATTTTACTTTATACCATATGTCAAAGCATTGTTATCAGTGATGCATGCCTACAGTATCGATAGACTTTCCCCAAAGATATTTAACCTTCTGCAGCTTTGCACTACTCTTAGACCTCTTAGGTAATGTTGACATTTCTTACCCTGATTCCCAGTTCCACGTTTTCCCCTCCATAAACTTCCATTCCTTCATCCAGGAGACCAATTTCCTCAAAATACTTCCTATCCACTACAAAGCAACCAATCAGGGCAGGGCTTCTAGTAAAACAGAAGAGATACACAGGGATTGCAACACATTTATGTTTATGCATTTGGTAGATACATTCAGACCATTTTTGTTATACATTTTTATTCGTAGTATTTTTGTTTAATCTGAACCCCTAATGTTTGCAGTGTTACTGGGATGCTTTACCAACTGAGCTACAGGAACGTGAACAGTTATGCTGCGTTCACACCAGCCGCGGTAGAGACTCGCAGCGATAGCGTGTTTTTGCTGCCTGTACCGCGTCTGGTGTGAACGCATATATATATATATATATATATATATATATATATATATATATATATATATATATATATATATATATATATATATATATATATATATATATATATATATATATATATATATATATATATATATATATATATATATGTTTTCTTAACTGTTTCTCAATGTACTTTCTAGTCGGTTGGTCACTTTGATGCTAAATGGGGAACATTACAGTACAGATACAATTAAACGTTTATATAACTATTTAGCACTGGCATCTTTATTTTGCTTGAATACCTGATCGGTGCGGTTTGATTCTTCTGTGTCCACCAGGATTTGGGAGGGTTCAGGTATCTACACCAGAGTTCCCAGTCAAAGCCTTGAGCAGAGAGAGGATACTCTTCAATCTCAAAGGTGTCATATTTGATGTTGTCGAATGAAGGAGAGATGACTCTGGTTCTGTCCTCTTTAATTCTGTGAAGGATTGGTTCAGCCCTTAAATCAATATAAAAGGAAAAATGTTGTGAAACAATTGCTTATTAAAACTGATCAATGTTTTTTATAGCTTTCCATAACGCTGTCATTCACAACCCATTGATGAAAAATTAACTGTCAGGTGCTTTAAAGAGACATTCAAGAGAAACATTTGATTCTTTTTGGAATCCATATAGCTGATCTGCAGGTCTGGCGGTACCACTTTTAGCATAGCTAAGCATAATCCATTGTATCTGATTAGACCATTAGCATTGGGCTAAAAAATAACCAAAGAGCTTCAATATTTTTTCTATTTAAAACTTGACTCTTCTGTAGTTACATCGTGTACTAAGACTGACGGAAAATTAAAAGTTGTGATTTTCTAGGCAGATATGGCTAGGAACTATACTCTCATTCTGGGGTAACAATCAGGGACTTTACTGCCGTAACATGGCTGCAGCAGGTGTAGTGATATTACGCAGCGCCTGAAAATAGTCCCCTTGGTTACTTTCAATAGCAGGGGACTATTTTCAGGTGCTGCGTAATATCATTGCGCCTTCTGCATCCATGTTACAGTAGTAAAGTCCTTGATTATTACGCTGGAATGAGAGTATAGTTCCTAGCCATATCTGCCTAGAAAATCACACCTATAATTTTCCATCGGTCTTAGTACACAATGTAACTTCAGAAGAGTAAATAGGAAAAATATCAAAACTCTTTGGGTATTTTTAGCGCAATGCTAATGGTCTAATCAGATTCAATGAATTATGCTAAGCTATGCTAAAAGTGGTACTGCCACACCCGGAGATCCGCTGAATAGATTCCAAAACTGTAAAAATCAAATGTTTAACTCTAGAGGAGCTGGAAAATGATATTTTCAAAAAAAGTGGAGTGTCCCTTTAAATAACCATATCTAAAGTTATGTGAACATTAACAAACATTTTGAACTCAACAAATATCCACAGGCAAGCTAAAGGTTTACGATCCTTTTCATAAAAACTGCATAAGCCACAGTGTTCCCTGTGCTCTGAAGTAAAACTTCAGCATGTGTCCATGAACTGATGGTAGACTTTTTGAATATTAAGCAGGTATAAGAGACACTCTGGATGCTCTCCAAGCCCTTTAGAGTTGTGGGGGTTCAGTATGTTATACAGAGAATAATTAACAGGTATCTGATTTGACAGCTACACAGGATACATTAATTACAATAGACAGGTACTTTTGCTCATATTTCTGCACTAACAAGCACATGAAATTAAAGTCTATAGGAAGAATGGGCTATTATTTCAAAGTATCCATCCATATTATCAGACTCAAATATATGTGTTTGTGTGTGTATGTTAAAAAAAAGTGTTAGTGTTAGGAAAGTGTTATTGCTCACAGGTTTACTCTTAGTAAAAAGGACATTCTGAAAGTTTGTGCAACAGTGAGAAAATTGGCAAAATAATTAGGAAAATGAAAAAAGAGTTTTTAATTTTATTCGACTTCACCCAAGAATTTTCCTTTCAGTGCATCCCTATTTCATAAAGCAGAACTAAGCTCTAAAAGACGTCCAATTGTCCACCCAACTGTCCTTCTTACCATCCTACGCTGAACTCCACATGGGCATCAAACAGGGCGACGATGGGGGCGGTGGCCACCCTCCAGCCACTGACACGAGAGCGAATCAAACCCTCCTGTTTGTCATGCCGGACCACTTTAATGAAGTCCGGCCGCTGCTGGTTGGTTTCCTCCACGAATCTCTGGAGGTTTTCTCTTAGCTCGGCTTTGAGTGGACACAATGGAAAAAAGAGATCAGTCGATCAGTCTCTTCAAACAACACATACATTTACACCTCATACCTGCTGTGGCAACATCACCTTTTTGACCTCTGGGAAGTTTCTGTACTCGAAGTGTGAAGACCCCAGTGGGATGCGTGCCGGACTTTTATTACATTGCAATCAAAATTCGTGACCTCGTGATCTATGGGAAATGCACCAATTTTACAGGCTCTCATATCTGTCAGCAGTCTATGATATTTGAAGTCTCTTTCCTGTTTGCTGCCTGGTTTACTCTTCACCCATCTGCCTCCTGTGTTGTTAGTTTTTATTAGAGAGACAGTCATCACCCTGTCTTACCATGGCAACCGGATGGTGTGACGTGAGGGCAATGTCAATCTGTTGGAGAATTAAATGTCTGGACCTTTCTACCTTACATTAAACCCCCGACTACAGCACACACAGTGGAAAGGTCACGGCAGCATTATAACCACTATGAAGTCCTTCTTTTAGAAAACCAAAGACTGAGAACAAATAAACGGCTTTACTTGGTGATTTAAAATGACCAGCGAGCTTCACTGTGCACATCCAACACATAAAACACTAACATGCTAAATCATGAATGCATTAAATTAATCTGTATTTATACTAATAGATTTGGCATAACTTACATTTGGGCCATGCACTTCTCAAAGCACAGCAAATATAGTCCATGCCTGCAGCTCAGTTTTGGCCTATAATCCCTTTTATACAGATTAAATCTTTCATTTTTTTTGACAAATGAGTGTTCGTGTAGCTCAGTGGTAGAGCTTTGTCTTAGCAGCCCAAACGGTTGTGGGTTCAATCCCAGGAAACGCACAGTGACACAATGAATATCTTGCAGAAGCTAAACCACATAAAACATTACCGCATACCGCATGCATATCTGCTTCCCACAATCCCCTGGTGTTATCATGCTACAGGGCCTCAGGACGAACTTCCACACAAATCCACATTCACATGTATTATTCATATTTAAGTGTCATAAAGCATCAATCCCCACTGAAGGAGCTCCCATACGTCCTTATGAAATAAAAAACAGCACTGGGACGGAAACATCATTTTACCGTTGTTGCTGTTGTCATCGACGAGGATGATCTCCTTCAGCAGATAGGGGGGCGTCCGATGGATGGCGGAATGAACGGAACGCAGAATGACAGACAACGCTTCGTTCACAAAGATGAAGATGATGCTGACTTGCGGTAGACTGGAGGGGTACGAGATGTTTCTGCACCTGGAGGCGGAAGAGCCATAAACAGAGTTACATATCACATATTTATTATAATCCTAAAGGAATGATGCATAGGATTCATGTTGAAGTTATTGCAAGTTATGCTATTAAATAGCAATATAAAAAAAATAGGAATTTCAGTTTATTACACATTCCTATGAGATGTTTTTTTTTTTACTATTGCTAGGGAATGAGAAAAGCATCACATTTCGGTGATTCTCACGAAATTAGACTTGAGGTGTCATGAAACATTTTGACAATAAAAGTAAATGCTATCAAAATAAGAAGCATCCAGTTACAAACATCTCTTTATGTACTATTTTGCACATTTTCAAATGACATCATACAAACCAATTTTGTTGTTTTTTCCACATTTAAAGGGAAAATTTTCATTACCGCAACGTGTCCATGACTGTATTTGAGATCTTTGACATAGAAATATTTATAATTAAAAAATCTAAAAAATAAAAAGCTTCAGTGCATGTTATACTATAAACATTTACAGTAAAGAAACATGTGGTATTTGGTGATCATTGGTAAATGTAGAGACAAAATTAAGGAATATAAATGTGTCCAAGAAAAATGTTCTCATCCTGCAACAATTTTCAACCATTGTTTAAGCCCTCAAGAAACTAACATTTTCAAAAACAAAAAAAATGTTGGAAGGGACATAATTGACTGTGACACTCAAGATGGCTACCAGGTAAGCAGTTCTTATTTTTTCTCTCCAGATAAAAGTAAAACATTTTTTTGTCATAGTACCTAGACAACTTTTTAGTTCTCATTACCGAAACATGAGTTTGTAAATGCATATATTTAATGTAATATCATGTTGCGGTAATGATAATTTTTAGTAATGACAATCTAAAAAAATTAAAATAATTCTATAGGAAATATTTTTTAAATCCTCTAAAAAATAATAGTTATAGTTAGTTAATAACTTAGTAACTTAATCTTATATGTGCAAAAAAAATTAATGGCTTTTTCAAAAAATCTGATGCTGTACACCTTCTAAATCTGGATTTCGTGACAATCACCCATTACTTGTGCTAACAGCTGTCTATAAAAGCTTCTGGGCACCATCCCAAAAATCTTGAATTCTGCGTTAATTAGAAAAATCGGAATGATAATTTGTAAAGAAAATTTAGACTGCAGTCTCCACATCTCTAATCGAATCTTTCTGTTCACTATAACAAGCATGGTGATGAAAGAAAATCAATATTTCTAAAATAACACTGTGTGCAGATATTAGTCATGGATAAGATGTGAGCGAAGAAGAAAGAGAGAGATTTAGAGTGCCGAATAATTCATTTACCCATCAGGCCTGAGGTCAGGAATCACTCTGTCCAGAGACAGCCTGTCGCTGAGGTAAGCGTTGTACCCGTAGTACTGGAACTTCTTCAGGGCTACTTTACGGCTCTCCGGTCCGAGGTCGCGACCCCAGTGGGCAAAAAGAGAGTCTGAGAGAGACAGGTCAGCTGTGTCGTCCCCGTCCTTCAGAGGTTTTTCTGGAAACACAGCAAGAAAATGTATGTAGGTTTGTCTTTACCTTACTAACACTGTGTTCCTGTGAACAACATAACTATATAAACATATTTTTTAAGGAGTCTTATTGTGCTACACCCTATAGGTGGGGTGTTTACAGGTGGGTAAACTGCTCAATACATCACTGGTGTTCACCGACCCCACATCATTCACCTCAAATTAGCGATAATCACAGAGACACCTCTGTGCCCAACCATACACTGTTTACTTCTCTCCCATCTGGGAGACTTTATAAGAGCCTTTGTTGTCACACCAGCAGCCTACTGAACCCTAAACCTAGGCATTGAACACTACATCCAAAAACCTGCACTGTACAAAAACCGGTTTCTCATATTTTTGCCCGTCTACTATTTTGCCCTGGCCATTTAAACAATGCATAACGCACCAATTTTGTGTTATACAATACGTTTGCATCTTGTATTGTATTCAAAGTTATTTGCATTGAGTCGTTTTCTGATTCTCTACCTCATAACCACAAACATTTACTTATAAAGTAAATATTGCTATTTGCACTTCTGGTTAGATACTAACTGCATTTCATTGGCTCTGTACTCTGCAGAATGACCATAAAGTTGAATCTAATCTAAACTTGCATTGTTATCAATAAACCTGCCAGGACCAAGTTTAACAGGCACAATGTTTCGTTCACTTTATTGAACAAAATAGGACATTTATTCAACCTTCTAACTATCAAGATTGCAAATAAGGAAAAAAGAAAGAAATGTTGTTGTTCTTCCACCGCAGTTTCCCAAACCTTTGCGATTGCTGCAGCTTTTGAACTGCATGACTTCCTGGAAACAATGTAGAAAATCATCTCAAATACAGATCAGCATTACCAATTCTTTCCGAATAAACTCCTGTTAGCTGTACATCTTATCACACAGCAGCTTTAAGGCATTATTCTGTTTTTTGTTATAAGCCAGAAATGACAAGGAGGCGACCTCTCGCAATACAAAGTCATTGGATACGGTTGGATTGTTTTCTCCCGGTGGGCGTGGTTTTCAAATTTGCATAACTGCGCTCTGTCTCTATTCTGGATGAAGTGCCCATATAAGGACTTCCACTGTACTTCCAGCACTGAATTGCCCATAAAAGTAATAAAGCAAGATTGTTATGTATGAATCTTTCATGTTCGAAAAAAACTTTCTGAAACTTGAACGAATCCAGCATAAGTGCATTCTGCACAAAAATACGTCCAACCACTTCTTTAGTTTATTCTACTATATAGCGAGTCCTTTTAGAGTATTGTGTAGTATTATTGATAACAAAAAATATAAACAACAAGTAGATAACCTTAGTTCAAATCATATCGAAAGCGTATCAAAAACTACACTGAGCTTATGTTACTGTGTAAAATGTGTATACAATGTTAAAGGCGCTCTAAGCGAATCTGCGAGACATCACTTTTTGTTGATGTTTGAACTGTTTTCAAACAAACGGAGCATAGCTAACTCCTCCCCCTCCCTTCTGTGCTTTCATGAACGCGCCCAACCCTCACCCTCAAATCCTTCTTGTCGTTTATTGGCTGGAACACTTTGTTATGTTTCGTGGTGCTAGGTTTGGCCACTGTGTGTTTATTGCAGTTTGTGGAGCCGGGGCTGTCTACAGAGATCACATTTTTTTACAGTTTGATCAGCGGACAGGCAGCAAGCAGATAGTGAGGAGAAATTTTCTGTATGTAACAAAAAATGTTTTATGGTCTAAAACGCGTGAATTTGCTTAGAGCGCCTTTAACTACAGATCGGCTGCCAAACCTCCCTTTACATAACGGTGATCCATGATCGCCTCTCCCCTCGTATTTAGGAAACCAAAACAGCAATAACTACCTCCTACTACTTCCAATTGAAATACTGTGAAATACATGACAGCGTGCAGATGTATGAATGCTGAGAGAGAGAGAGAGAGAGAGAGAGAGAGAGAGAGAGAGAGAGAGAGAGAGAGAGAGACTGACCTGGCAATGTTCACTGAATGATGAAAGGCCAGTGCAGGTAATTAAGGAATGCTAATGAACAGCAGAGGTTATTTAATTACAGTCACTGAGCAGCGCTGGCCCGAGGAGAATAATTCATCTCTGCCACAGCAGATATGGCAGCATGAAGCCAACTTCACAACAGAACGCAAGGCTTTCATGGATCAGAAAAATTCTTTAAAGAACCGGCGTGTACAGGTAAGCAAATTCAAACCAGTTTGGGCCCTGTCCCTTTAAATCATATGATACAACTGTATTTTTCAAAAGCCTTCAAATGGTTAAACTAGCAAGTTTTCTTATGGCATCTACCAGCGAGGCATATGCAAACCAAACCAGCTAAATCCTTGTGAACTGTTAAGTACACTTCTTCATTCAGCATAATAACCAACATTAATGTGGAGCCACCTTGCTTCTTTTGTTTAAAAGTTACATTTACTGTGTAATAAAGATAAGACCACTATAAATCATTCAGTATACTCTCTGGTCTAACTGGGTCTCCCTTGTTGTTGTTCTTGCAATGAAAATTTAGAAGACGATCAAAACATTTTGACTGACACTGTTGATTCAAGGCGAGAAAAGATTAATTGTAAGCAAATAGAGACCACAAAGCCGGCAGAAGTGAATAAAACATGATGAAAAACTGAATCTATCATCATTTTAACAAAGGGTTGGCTGTTCATGTTCAATGCTTTAAAGGGACACTCAACTTTTTTTAATTTGCTCATTTTCCAGCTCCCATAGAGTTAAACATTTGATTTTTACCGTTTTGGAATCCATTCAGCTGATCTCTGTGTCTGGCACTAGCAATTTTAGCATAGCTTAGCATAATCCATTGAATCTGATTAGACCATTAGCGTCTCGCTAAAAATAACCAAAGAGTTTCGATATTTTTCCTATTTAAAACTTGACTCTTCTGTAGTTACATTGTGTACTAAGACCAACGGAAAATTAAAATGTGCAATTTTCTAGGCCGATATGTCTAGGAACTATACTCTCATTCTGGCGAAAAAACAAGGATTAAGCTGGTTGCAGCAGGCACAATGATATTATGCAGTGCCTGAAAATAGTCCCCTTGTAACTTTTAATAGCAGGGGACTATTTTCGGACACTGCGTAATATCATTATTTTTTAGCATGATGCTAATTGTCTAATCAGATTCAATGGATTATGCTAAGCTATGCTAAAAGTGGTACCGCCAGACCCGGAGATCAGCTGAATGGATTCCAAAACGGTAAAAATCAATTGTTTAACTCTAGGGGAGCAGGAAAATGAGCATATTTTCAAAAAATGTGGTGTGTCTCTTTAAAGTGGTGTATATTTTTAACTAAAAATTTTTAAGAAAAATACCTCAAATTCAATCCAAATGTATTACAGTAAGTAAGCCCATACTCATACAGTATACTTGCCTTTTGTGGCTGTGGTGCTTTCAACAGTGTTTTATGTTGACATGTTATATTTTTGCTCAAACAATGTTTCAATAAATGTTAGGAAATTTGTTTAATATTACAAAAATCATCAAGTTCAAAGCTGAAGTGAAGTGTGTCATTTCATCGTTTCTATTAATAGTAGTTGTTAAATAACATGCAGAGGTGCTTAGCAACAAGTTAAATATATCAAGCACAATCTGTTTACTCATTGTGAAAACAACTCAATTTGCCACTCATTTAAATCTAATTTCTATTTTTACTCATTTGTTTCAATTACATTTTTCTATTTGTGTCAAATGAGCAAAAGTGGTTAGTTTGTTTAAACGATTTATCTATACCATAAAATAATTATGCGAAATAGCAACAGTTTAGGGACAAAAATGCATATACTGTAACAACAACCTCTTTTAAACTTTACTTTTAATTAACTACTTTGCAAATCTGAACAAGGCAAAGTTAACCCAGTATGAAATTCATGTTAACTATAAAAATTCTTATCTGGTTGTTCATTATTTTCAAGCCCACATAAAGCAGAAGCTCATTTTACAAGGCTGCTATAAATCTTTTATATAATCCTTTAATCTGCTGTGCTTAGCAATACAGAGCAATAAGTTTGATTAGACAAAACCTAACCTAGCAAAACCCATATATAAAGTACAGCCCAAATTCTTACCAAGACTGGGTTCTCACTATTTCCACAAATAATTCATTTTACATCCCCTGTATGTACACAAGTTACCAAAAAAAGACATTCAAACTCAAAGCTTTGGGGTTTGCATAACAAAAGCAAATATTTCCATTAAAATGAAAGATCTTTTAGGATCCACATGGGTTCATACAACACAAACATGCTGAACAGATTCATGTGATGAAAAGCAATATTGTAGGAAGGATCCATGCCAAAACAGACTTGTTCCAGTCTTAAATGTAAGACCCTCCGTAGGGAGGCATCACAGCAGATGGATGGCATGTCTGACCCTGCCTGTGGTGCGCTGTCTGCCTGCCTGTGCCAAGTCTGCAGAGCTGAAGTAAAACAAGACACTGCACTCAAAAAGAACCTGCAAATGCAATCTTGCATTTGTGACACTAAACAGCATCTCACATGTGGTCCATGTCACATGTGGCCATGTGTATGTGTAACAGTTTGACTCGCAGATGTAAGATGATCCTGCAGCAAACATGAGATACAGTGCGGGCATAATTAAGTACACAGATGACTTTTGCAGCAACCTTCCTCCTTTAAACCAAAGGCTGATTTTGAGGTAATGAGAAAACACTTGATCATGAGAAAACTAACACATACTCAATCAAATACTTTTGCTATATCAGAAGTATTTGCAAATAGTACATGTTTCATCTTAAAACTGGTAGTGCATGGTGCCAGCAATGCCAAAGCCATAAGTATAATTTCCAAACCTGATTAACTTGAAAGTGATATACTTTCAAAGCTGTGAGAGACATAATCTAAAAAGAAAATCCAGAAATCAAAATATGGACCACCGTTTCCAAGGTTACTGTTGGTACTGTTGGTGTCTTGGTTTGAAATCATGCATGGCACAAAAGGTTCCCCTGCTTAAACCAGCACATGTCCAGGCCCGTCTTAAGTTTGCCAATGACCATTTGGATGATCCAGAGGAGTCATGGGAGAAAGTCATGTAGTCAGATGAGAACAAAAAATAACTTTTTGGTAATAATTCCACTAAACGTGTTTGGAGGAAGAAGAATGATGATGAGTACCATCCCAAGAACACCATCCCTACTGTGAAGCATGGGGGTGGTATCATCATGCTTTGGGGGTGTTTTTCTGCACATGGGACAGGGCGACTGCACTGTATTAAGGAGAGGATGACCGAGGCCATGTATTGCGAGATTTTGGGGAACAACCTCCTTCCCTCAGTTAGAGCATTGAAGATGGGTCGAGGCTGGGTCTTCAAACATGACAATGACCTAAAGCACACAGCCAGGATAACCAAGGACTGGCTCTGTAAGAAGCATATCAAGGTTCTGGCGTGGTCTAGCCAGTCTCCAGACCTAAACCCAATAGAGAATCTTTGGAGGGAGCTCAAACTCCGTGTTTCTCAGTGACAAGCCAGAAACATGACTGATCTATAGAAGATCTGTGTGGAGGAGTGGGCCAAAATCCCTCCTGCAGTGTGTACTGTGCAAACCTGAAAAAAACTACAGGAAACGTTTGACCTCTGTAACTGCAAACAAAGGCTACTGTACCAAATATTAACATTGACATTCTCAGGTGTTCAAATACTTTTTTGCAGCTGTATCATACAAATAAATAGTTAAAAAATCATACATTGTGATTTCTGGATTTTTTTTAGATTATGTCTCTCACAGTGGACATGCACATTCAATGACAATTTCAGACCCCTTCATGATTTCTAAGTTGGAAAACTGCAGGGTGTTCAAATACTTATTTTCCTCACTGTAACTACTAACCATATGACTACATTATAACCACTAGGGGGCATTTTGTTCCAGGCTCCAAGTGGGGGTAAAACCCCTTTATAGAAGCAAGAACACACACAAAACAACATATTTTTTTACATAAATCATATGAAAAACACAAACATAGCTTACTTAAAAGTTTGTAACCATATTGGTATTGTAGATCATGGACAGTGCCAGACAGTATACAGTAAATGTAAACAGAAAATCACTAAAAAAACACTTAAATTATGCATAACACATTGCACCTTAAGCTCCTGATGTACGGTAATGCTACGATGATGTAACAATTTTAGAGGTATGATGTCATTATCATATTGCCTCTATAGTAAACCCGTGAGCTGAGATGTTTACAGTTAAGAGGTAACAGGACACTCTGCTTGATTAAATTAGCCCTGTAATGCCCAACTCTAAGTGCAGCGTGTCCAAATATCCATAGAAGATTTGTTGCTGTAACACACAGCATCTTCTTGGAAAGCGTATGCATTCATTAATAATGCATGCGAATTGTTAACGAAAAGCAGGTCAGTGTAATGCAATTCATATCACAACATTTCTGCAAACAAAGCACCTCACATCCGTATCACCATAGACCAATTTTATCTTTCGCACCAGTGCAAATATCTGGCAAGGAAACTACCGAAAATAACATTGCTTTCGTCCAACCCAAAGCATTGTCATCCAAATAGCCTTTGTATTTCGACACTCTCTGTAGCACCTCTCGCTCCGTCTTATTTTGCCAGGCTTGGATCATCTCTCTGCACACAAGCCATCATTACGCATTCTGGCCAGTCAAGAGCTGCTAGAAAAGCCTCACACCACAGAGCAAAATGACCAGACACCCTGGGCAATTTTACAAAGCTGTGCTATACGACAAGAGCAGTGTTTTGCAACCGTGACAAATGGTGCCTGCTAGATAACAATCTGTAATGCTTAATCAATTCTGGCGTTGTTGAAAATGACCCATTACGGTGTAACGGAAATAGGCAGTATTGCAGATAAGAGGGCTATAGTGATGTCATTAGGCTGATCATTAGACTAAATGTTTGTTATAAGATCTGTTGTAAGAGCTAAATGCAAAGGTCCAGATATCGTCCTTGCATTTGTTTGTTTTTTAGCTGGGTGAGCTGAATACTTCACATTTTATTTTTTACCAAATCTAATTAAATCTACACTATGATAACTACTTAAAGGTGCAATGTGTAACTTTTATGCTGCGTTTACACCAACCGCGTTTCAGGCGTCAAAATCGCGTCTACTGCGCCTAGTTTGCCGCTTGAACAGTGAATGCATTCGCGCGTGTAGAGTGTGAAGTAGATGCGCGGAAAAAGCAAGCATTTGACGCGCGTCAGAGGCAAAATCCGCTTCTTGTGGGAGGGGCAAGTGCTATGCGGTTTTCTGTTTGCAAGATGACTGATCTTGTGCATTTATCGAGAGGGTTACCGGTTTGTATTTGGTAACCTTACTATAGGGGGAAAATAAATGGCGCGGGTCGATAAACGGCGTGGGTCGATAAACGTTACGTGACTCAAAACTGAAATGTGTATTACAACTTACCAGGTTGCCCGATGTCCTCACTGTCACTCTTCCAAGCGAGGTCCTTTTGATTCCTGTCTCTATAGAAATAAGAACTTGTGTCGTATAGTTCCGGGTGACTGCTTACGAACAATATCAAGCGTTTCTTCAGGTTGAATGAGTGACTCCGGGCGGGGCTGCTGCCACAGCAGCAAGCAGGCTCCTGATTGGTTAACCCGGTGCGAAATTCCGCCAAAGTTCAAATATTTCAACACGGGGGTCAGCCGGCAATTCGCGTCAAATGAAAAATGCACAAAAAGCACCATTCGCGCGTACCGCACCAGGCACTCAATTCGTGCCATTTGCGCGTACCGCGCCAGGCGCTCAATTCGCGCCATTTGAACTAGAATGCCTATTCTAGTTCATACACGCAAATGAGGCGGAATCGCATCTTCCACGCCACGCCAAACGCCTCATCCGCGCCGCAAGACCTCGAGACGCACGTCAACGCGTCTTCACATTGACTTAAGATTGAAATCACTCACGCTTCACGCCTTTACCGCAGCATTAGAAGGATTTCTTGACAGAAACGCAATATATTATACATAACTATATTATCAGTGGTGAATAAAGACCTTAAATTATAAACTGTATTGTTTATATTACCGTTTTTATCTACATACACCCCAGGTCTCTTTACATTAAAGTTGCCGTCATGTTTCTACAGTAGCCCTAAATGGACAAACTGTTCTACAGAGCGTGTTTCGTTCCTACGTTGTCTCAGACGACGACACACTGTGCCTGATTCCGTAGCTTGCGTTTCGAAACTGAGGTTGGTTGCAATTCACAATCTCACCACTAGATGCCGCTAAAAATCCCATACTGAGAGAAAACGCATGTTTTTGACCTTATAATGCAAGCCATTATATTCATAAGCTTTTTTAAATGGTTTTACTTTTATTGCTGCTAATATGTGCACAAAAGCAGGTACGCTCACAATAAATCTGCACTGAACAATATGCACTGGCTCTTGCATGTTTGTTTATTAAATATTGCGACTAATTTGATTATGCTTTTACCTAGAAATAGCAAGTAGCTCAACGTAACACATTTATCATGTTTAAGTGCACTTATTATGTGGGTTAAAACTGCAGATTCATTCTGGGCATCATGGGCGAGGCTAGCCCCTTTTTAGGGGTGCTTCAGCACCCCTAAAAAGGAGCTCAGCACCCCTAAAACTTGGGGCAAGAAATTTAATTATTCTAAAATGTTCGTTCGTCTTTGA
Source organism: Misgurnus anguillicaudatus (assembly GCF_027580225.2). NCBI lineage: Eukaryota > Metazoa > Chordata > Actinopteri > Cypriniformes > Cobitidae > Misgurnus > Misgurnus anguillicaudatus. Next base: position 19,131,668 of record NC_073342.2, on the reverse strand, counting down.
CCAGGTTAAATTATGTCCAAAACATACTCCGTAGTTTGTGGTTTAAAATATATAATAAGGTAGAAAATGAAAACCTCCCCGCTTAGCAAATGGTGTCATCCTGTTCTACTTCTCTGTACCTGCATCGCTTAGCCCGTCCGTCATTCAGCGTGAAACACACGCAGAGTGAGAATCAGATAGTGTTGTGATGCAACTTTTTTGTTCAAATCTTACAAAATGTTTACGTTATGTTTATAATGAGCGAGTACACCACGAATCAATCTTTCAAGTCGTGTTTTTGTCTTATAATGAATCACCATGGTACACGTATAATAAGTGTTTATTTTCGGATTATTTAAGTCCGGCGGGTACCCGCGCGCTGCGGAGTAGCACAGTACCTGGGTGACTCGTCCATAGACTTAAACGGAGAAGTAGCGCCGGTTACAATGTTCTTCCGCAAGACGCATGCAGTGCGTCTCAGTGGGTAGTTGCATACGTGTGTCTCCGTTGTTAAAGTTTATTGTATGATTTATCGTTAATTTGAGACTTATTTTAACAATCGGGAGTCATGTAAACATGACATCACGTGCGTCTTTTCTGGTCAGTCGTCATGAAAACATGGCGTTTGGAACAGAGTGAAAACAAACTACATATCACTGTATACCACCAGTAGGCTACCGGTAAGTTATGTGTGAAATCACTAACTGTCTGACTATCAAACTAGACAATAAATATTTTTTTTAGTTTGTCACATGTAGACTAATATGAAGGTGATAACGTCTTTAACCCTTAGTGCAGGAGTCACAAGTGTTTTGTTTTAGACATATAGTAAAGGTAATGGTTCAATTAAAGGACTGTTAAAAGAAAAGCTGCAAATTAACAAACTATTAATAAACCTACCATATGTTGTAGGCATAAAAGTTATAAATTAGGAGATTTGTCATTTCGACAAAGGCAAACAATACACTGTATATTCACATAAAGCCATACCCACACTGCTGGTGTAGCCCACCTTTTGTCCTGAGACTTTAATATGGCATTAATGGCAAAAATGTGCTAGCTCACCATTAATTAGAAATAAAAAGGTTGGCAAAAAATGCATCTGAAAACTCACCAGATTGATGCTTTAAAATATGTAATTTTAAAAAAATTCTAAGGGGGAGCATGCTCCCGGACCCTAGGGGTAATATTCTTCTCATCTTTTTCACCCCTGACCCATTTTCATGCCTGAAAGGTCTCCAAAAAATCTTTATTTTGGAGTTAGTTGAACCAATGTTAAAATGAAAGCTATTTTACAATATACATATTATTGGTTTCTGTAGGAAAAAAGAGCGGGTGGTGGCAGCGGAGCTCATTGGGTGCTCAGCACCCCTAAAGCTCTAACCCTAGAATCGCCTCTGCTGGGCATTCACATTACCTACAACTTTTGTTATCTTCTCTGCTTTTTTATTACAGTTTTCAAAGTAGACTAATTACACTGATATAGGCCAGGCCAATCTTATTCCCATAGCACTTACTAAAATCACATATCAAATATTAGTCATTCCTCTGAAGTTAGTAGTTCAAACAAGCCTTAATATCAGCAAATAGAAACAGATTACGCTCATGAAAGAAATAAAATACCACACAATCATAGTAAATCGATGAGGGAATATTTTTAATGGAATGCCTCTAAGCAAACATGATTGATTACAAAGTCTTTCAAACTGAAGTGTCCTACAGATTTCATCTTCTGTATATTTAGGGAACTGCTTTCATTCGAAGCTAGTTTATGATTCAGATGCATTTGTAATTGCTTGTGCCTTTTCCATAGCAACGGCAAATCACATTTAATTGGTGGTTTCTTAAGCTGGAAACGCAACGGTCATTGAAAAATGTGTCCTCTCTGTGTGTGCAAAAGCAATAAAATCTAAGAATACACCTGCAAATGCAGCAGTGTCGCAGGTCATCTGAAATTCTTGAGTCGCCAGAAGAAAAGTTAAAGAGTAAATTAAATATTTACTGGTCTTCAAATTGCACGCAAGATAATGGAAACTAGAAAAAAACCAAGCATCCAGCAATCATTGAAAAACAACTCTGTGGCAGTTTGTACTGAAAATAGTTTATATAGATCCCTTTAAGGTTTGTAAACATTGAATGACTATCGGGCGCGCGCGCAGCATGGGATCAAACTGTTCATGACAAATAGAAAAAGAGAGGTCCCGCACACTATCCACTTGCAAAAATAGAAATCATTTATTGCAACGTTTCGATCTCTCGATCTTCTTCAGGCATCAAACATATATTAAATATATATGTCACTTCCGTGTATTCTAAAAGGTTATCTTGACCAATCAAAATGTCAAGGTCAAAGATAAACCAATCACAATGAGCAATTAAAAAAAAATCATCATAAACTCGTCACAACCAATCACAGTGAATGTTAAAGTACATCATCATAAACTCGTCACATTACAATAAATGGTAGAGCTAATAGACTCATCATATCACAATGAATAGTAGAATATATTCTCATCAATTCGTCATATCACAGTAGATCGTAGAACACATCCTCAAAAAAAGTCAATGAATGGTAGAACACATCATCATACAGTCAACATCATAATAAGTAATATTTCCTCATACATTTTAGAGAAATATGAAATTATAACATTACATTATAGATTGCCTCATCATTCATCCTGAAAGGAGATAATGTGTTTAAAGTGAAAATCCGAAAAAGTTCTCGTCTCTGTAGGAGCAATTCAATGTGGACTGGGGTATGTTGGAAAAACTTCACGTCAACTAAAGCAAAGAATCAGTGAACATAAGAGCACCATCAGGAGAAAAGATTTAAATTATCCAGTGGCGGCACACTTTTTCATCACATAATCATGATGTGTCAAACTTACGGTTTTGTGGGATAGAGGTAGTCAGAATACTACCTAGGGGCGGAAACATTGAATTGCTCCTACAGAGACGAGAACTTTTTTGGATTGTGCGACGTTTATGTGATTGTATTGATCAAACTGTTCATACCACTTAGGCTTTCTAGTTTAATCTAACAGGGCTGAAAAATGATGACGTACCTGAAATGAAGTGAGCACTACAAACACAAGCCTCTTTGATCTTTGCATTGTTCCAGTCTGCACGTTTAATTGCTTGCAGCCGCAGATGTTGCATTTTTTGTTTTTTGAGATTCTGCAGGAATCACGAAAAACTTAACAGCAGACCTGGTGCGATTTTCAAAGCCCACGACGCAAGTAGGCATTTTTGACGATACCGAATAATACCCAACTCAATCTGCTGTGATGACTTTTCTGACCCCGACATGCGCAGTGGGAACCGCCTGTGATGTGAACTGTGAAGGGGTCTATAGATCGCAGCTGTTGAGCTAAACAAAAACTAGAAATTTAAATGTATAAAAACACATTTTTGTTGCTTAGATAGCACCTTTTATAGGCATTGTCTTTGAGTGAATGTTGCCATAAGGGATGCACCGACTATTTGGCAACCAAAACTATTCAGCTAAAAGAAGTAAAAAAGGCCTGAATACATTTAACCGAACAGTAACGTTTTTTGTGATCAAAATAGCAACCAGCGCAAAGTGAGAGGCACACACGCTTTATAAATACAGGGAGCATTTTAAAGTGTCCGAGAAAGATGCTTATTTTCTATTTTCGTCCAAATAGTTTGCAACTGACGAGTTATCTCGTCATTTAAAGGAACATGCCCACATTTTGGGAATTTAGCTTATTCACCATATCCCCCAAAGTTGGATAGGTCCATACATACCTTTTTCATCTCTGTGCGTGAGGTAACTCTGTCTGACGCAGCCCCCGCTAGCTTAGCTTAGCACAAAGACTGAAAGTAAATGGCTCCAGCTAGCATCTAGCTCCCAATAAGTGACAAAATAACTCCAACATTTCCCTATTTATATGTTGTGATTTGTATAGTCACAGCGTGTACAAATAACATGGTCATATGAGACACAACCATCTTTTAACAGTATACATACTGGGAACTATATTCTCGGAGTGGGTGGAGTGATTTGCTCGCAGCACCCGAGAAGCCCCCTGGTGAGGAACAGAGAGTTCAGTCAGAGTTGTTCAAATCACTCCGCCCAAGTAGCAGTGCTTCGCCTTCTGAGAATATAGTTCCCTGTTATATACTGTTAAAAGATGGCTGTGTCTCATATCACCTTGTTATTTGTACACGGTGTGACTATACAAACCACAACACATAAATAGAGAAATGTTTGCTTTATTTTGTCACTTATTGGGAGCAGTATGCTAGCTGGAGCCATTCACTTCAAGTCTTTGTGCTAAGCTTAGCTAGCTAGGGCTGCGTCAGACAGAGTTACAGCACGCACGTAGATGAGAAAGTTATGTATGGACTTATCTAGCTCTGGGGGATACGGTGAATAAGCTAAATTCCCAAAATGTGGGCATGTTCCTTTAAGAGAAAATGCTTTCCTGCCAATGACGAGTATTTCCGGCAATCGTAATACCACTATTATCCACCAGGTCTTCTGCAACTTATAAAACCCGAAAGTATCGCCCTGGGGCAAACAGCTGTATGTCCGTGTATGTTTTGAGGATCGCTCTGAATCTGAACTCTATCAAAAGTCCTCCACAAATATTGAATTATCTACAAAATTTGATGTTTTTGAAGAAACCTACCCATATTTAAGAGGTCATAAAAAGAAAACTAATGAAGGTAGGATGAAACAGGTTTGTGATATATTGTATGTTTATATATTTAAAGAAGAACATTTTCATCATATTGCATTAAACTTTTGTGAAAATTATGAAAAATGCTGCCGCTGGCTGGCTACTTTTTTTTAAAACACTGGCGGCGAAAGAGTTAAAGGGGGTCTAAAGCTATTTCATACATTTTGACTTATTAACACCGTTTAAGAGTTGGATTCCTCATGCTAAAACATAGGCAAAATATCAAAAAAGCCATATGACATATCTGTGCGAATGCACTTCGCCAGGGTTCGAACAAGTTCCGGAAAACTTCTTCCGAACATGAAAGATTCATACTTAACAATCTTGCTTTATTTCTTTTATGGGCAATTTCAGCGCCGGAAGCACAGCGGAAGTCCCCACATGGTCACCTCACCCGGAATAGGCCGTGCACACACCAACCAAGAGCTGACACAAAATCAACGGCAACAAAAAAGTGTGTTTTTGTTTGTGAGGGAAATGTAAGCTTGTTCAGCTTTCCAACGAACCCAGCAATGGATGCAGTGCTTTTTTCAAGCCACAGTAATTAAACAATATTGTGACCTGAAACTGGGCAACCCGAAGCTACAGTGACAGAAGGTACGTGTCCTGTCCATCCGAATGCTCCATTTCCTCACACATCCTGCTTATGGGAAACGACAGCTTGCTGGCAAACTCAGAAAATATATTTGATCCACTTTCTAAGACCCTCCAGGGATGGTGACAAAAGAGAAAGTAAGGCTAGATCTGCCGATTTGGGGCTTAGCCTGAAGTCAAGAGTTGGTACATGGGATGGATCGTGATCGGCCGAAAAGGCTGGCCATCTGTTTAACCGTAAGAGAGACAGAAAATAGGCCACTACCAGAGAAAATAAAGGTTGATGTAAGCCATTATGAAGTTTGAAGGGTTAGTTCACAAAACACAAAAAGATATATGTTAGTATCTCTTCACTTTCATTGTGGAAGCCGAACCAGACTTCGATTCCATCTGCAAGTACCTGTTTGTCTGTTTTTAAGTGGAGTCTGAACCACAGTGTGTTTGCTTCATTAATTTAAGTACCACTGTGAGGACCTCTGGCAGCTGTTTACCCTTGTAGACAAATAGGTGCTTGTGAGGAAAAGAGGTCGGATTTACTGTGTTGGAGTTACACCAAATCTTTAAGCACGCAGAACGGTACTTGCATTTGTCTGACGCAGGTGCATCGCAAGAGATGTGAAGAAAGCAAGCTGCTCTCCAATATATATTTAGATACAAGCAGTTATGAGAAATGCATCATACTGTACTATGATAAATATGGCCAGAAGCCTGCAAACATGCATTTTATTTAAAAAACAAATTTAAATTAAATGTCAACTTAAGTTTTTTTACGTATCATTAAAGGCAAATCATTTTTTGTTGGATTTATGTTACCAACAAAAAATTATAGTTTTTGCTTAAAGCATGCTTTTAAAAGAATGAAAAAAGACACAAATTTTATTGGTGCACTTGTCTCTGCACTTAGTTCAGAAACACTTTCCCACAAAGCAAACTAACCAAATCCCAATCAGGTTCACATAAATAGCTTGAAGGTGCTCTAAAATATACATCAAATCCATTTATTATAAATGTGCATTACAGCTTACATAACGCCAACTCTAAAAGAAGTCTTTCACAAACATAAAGAAGAGAAAGCAGAAAATGATGCGTTAACATGACCCCATTTGAGATATTCAATATAGAGACACCATCCCATCCCTTTAATTAAATAAATCCAAATGTCTATCACTCTAAATGTCAACCCGACTCGGGTCACTCCTAACAGCTGAGAGGTGTTATATTCACAACATAGGAAATGACCAAGCAGCTAAGTGAACCGTTCCCTGCTGATGTCTTGGCTCCTTTTCTCATTAGAAACTGTTATGTAAGCATCTGCTGGGTTAAAATGTCCCATCGACACCATGACACCAGCAGAAGCGCACTCAACTTGATACATCCTGTTGCTTCATTTAAAGGGACGGTGAAGCTACAAGGCAAAAAACATTTGTATCGATGATCTTGGCAAATCTTAAGAAACCTTAATCTTAATAAATGTATTGTAATTGGCAACTTAACCACCTTCATTCTATCACTTATGAAGTACTACTCTAAAAACTAGTCCATACTTTGGAGAGGCTTAAAAGGATAGTCACCCGAAAATGAAAATTCTGTCATCATTTACTCGCCCTCAATTTGTTACAAACCTGTATAAATGTCTTTGTTCTGCTGAACACAAAGGAAGATATTTTAAAGAGCCAGTAAGATGCAAATTTTAAGCATCCTATCACTGTTTATAATAAATAACAGGTTTAAATGCATGCAAGGTCAAAAAACACTGTTCTCAAAATATAATTTTAAAATTACCCCATTTCTCAGAGATCCCCAAACGATTCATGTGAAGCCGTTCAACGACTCAGTCTGCCTAAACCCCACCTTTCAGTAGCCTGCTCTGCTCTGATTGGTCAACTGACAGAGTCTCCGCACAGACCTCAGATCAGTGGCACAGACCAACAATAGTGCAACATGTATTGACCTAGTGCTAACACGATTTACTGAGAAGACATTATCGACATCATTCAATACACATCATTCATCATTAATCCAAGCAATAAAAACGATGACAGAAACTAATATTTTACACTCATTTAAGCATTTATGTAAACTAACCGTGTCATAGCAAAACTGTAAGTGCAGCATGCATTAGCCGCTTGCTAACGTGACTCTCTGACAGTATATTAAGCGTTTAAACAACAACATCAATACACATCATTCATCATCAGTCCAAGCATTAAAAACGACGACATAAACAAACATTTTACACTCATTTAAGCATTTATGTAAGCTAACTGGGTTGTAGCAAAACCGTAAGTGAGCATGCGTTAGCCGCTTGCTAACGTGACTCTCTGACATTATTAAGAGTTTAAAAAACAACATCAATACACATCATTCATCAATATTCCAAGCAATAAAAACGATGACAGAAACTAACATTTTACACTCATTTAAGCATTTATGTAAACTAACCGGGTCATAGCAAAACTGTAAGTGCAACATGTGTTAGCAGCTTGCTAACGTGACTCTCTGACAGTATATTAAGAGTTTAAACAACAACATCAATACACATCATTCATCATTAGTCCAAGTTATAAAAACGACGACAGACATTAACATTTTTACACTCATTTAAGCAAGTATGTAGCTATAATCCTACTTACAGGTTGTGGTTAGGAGACGCATGTTGTTCCAAATAAAGTGGGTACTGAACCATCTTTCATTGCCAAACGTCTCGTAAATCCCTCTGTGAAAAAGTAATTTTAACCACTGATTCTTCACAGCCAAACGTTTAGTATCCCTCCATGAAAAAGTAATTTTTCATATATCTTCATCCTTTGGTAGTGAAAGCAACACAAACTGAAAACACAGCGTGATATGTATATAACTAGCTGTGGGCAGGTAATAGTTTTTGTTTCTCCCAGGCAATGCTGTAGGCGTAGATTATTATGCAAAGTGTTCATATTACGTGGACATTTCACAAGGTTTTTTTAAGATGTCAAATAAATCATTGATATCCCCAGAGTACATATGGTAAGTTTTAGCTCAAAATAGCATATAGATAATTTATAATAGCATGTTAAAATTGACACTTTGTAAGTGTGAGCAAAATGTGCCGGTTTTGGGGTGTGTCCTTTAATATGCAAATGAGCTGATCTCTCCACTAAATGGCAGTGCCGTGGTTGGATAGTGCAGATTAAGGGGTGGTATAACCCCTTCTGACATCACAAGGGGAGCTAAATTTCAATTACCTATTTTTCGCATGCTTGCAAAAAATGGTTTCCCAAATCTAAGTTACTGGCTTGATCTTTTACACATTTTCTAGGTTGACAGAAGCACTGGGAACCAATTATAGCACTTTAACATGAAAAAAGTCAGATTTTCATGATATGTCCCCTTTAAAAATCAACAACATTAAAAAGAACTCCACTTTACAGAAAGCCTAAGAAATTTAAGCGATGCCATTTGTATGGCCCTATAAATGAAACAAAAACATGATATTAAAAACTATCATTACTTGGACCAAAACATCACCCATACCTACTGTATAAAATATAACATGGTGTGTATAAAGCACAAGTACATGGTGTAACGTCCATTAGTCTCTATGACTGTGCCATGCTGGCGGTCTTTCAGCGTCAAGCTGACAAATGCCAAATGACTCGCCGCTGGAGATCCACGCAACCCGCCGAGTGTGAAATGAAGGCACGTCTCACAATTATTAGTTATTCTGGGCAATTGAAACAGTGTGAGTCATTTGAGCCACTGGTGAGACTTCAATTTGACTCTCACTTTGTCAAATGAGCTTCAAGTGAAGTGCTGCTAGCTTACACTACATAATCATACATACGTGAAATGCTTTCCTTCTCTTGTAGTTAATGAGGATTTTGTTGCCGTGTGAAATATAGCTGGAAACTCAAAAATCGTAAGCCCATTATGTGCACCACATAGAGCTAAATGACTATCCGTGAAAACATTTTCTCACTAAATCAGAGAGAAGCAAAAAAATTTAATTATTAGTGAAATAACAGGACTTGCGAATATAAAACAAACCTGAAATACGTGCACAAAGTAATTAGTTTGTGCCTCATCCAAACAGCAAATAAAAATAGCATTTCTTGCATAGACCTCTATAGCCAAACTAATTGAGACCCTGGAGGGCTGGGGGGCCCACACGGAAATGTGCTGTCACAAGCCCCGTGAATTTTTCCTGGTAACAAAAGCTCACTTTTAAGTTTTATATCACTTTTTGACACACTAATAACATTTTCCGGTTGGTATTAGACGTCTTATAAAATTAAAGGATTAACAACATAAAAAAGATGCAGAAAGTATAGCGTTGAACTCCAACTACTTAATTCATGTCCTTTAGACAGTCGTGAGCTGTGCTGGTTATTGAATTATTAGGTGAACTAGAAGTCACCTCAATGTTCCAGACCACAAAATGTTTATGTGCATATAAATGCATGAGCAGCCATGGATGCCCATATTAATTTAAAGAGCACCATAAAACGTGGTAGCAAGTGTCCTTCAGGTGATAAGATGCAATAATACGTAGTATCGAAATCTTAAATCTTAACCGAACCTTTATATAACAGCCATTGCATCAAGGAATGATACTGGGTCTAGCCAGACTTTTGTTGATTTCCTTTGACTGCTAAATCAAACGTTACAGCTCATTGCTTTTAATTTCTGCATGCGAAACACAATCCCGGAGAACAGATGATAATTACGGCCTTATTCGGCTGAGAAAAGAAACGCTATTGAAATCAGTCAAGGACTTCTAGACTCGACTGCATCAGTGACCTCGCAAATAAGGACGTGCAAAACACCAAGTGCACTCAAAATCAAACAGAAGATAAATCAAATACCCCTCAGAGAAACACTTGGTCATAAGTTCATATTTGCTAGACTAGTCAATAACAATGTAAATGTATTGCATCTTGTGTACACGCTCTCTCTCTCTCTCTCTCGCACCCGGTTCATTAACAGGTGGGCTAACGCAGAGAATGAGCTGTCAGGTGTGATGCCGCTTTTCAGCTCCCTCTTACACGCATTGAAAAACAAGTTAAAACTTCACCATCTGTGATTATCTTGGGCTCTTATATACTTATATAATGTCACACAACACAGAGTTCCAAATGTGACAAAAACTAATTCGAAGGGCCACGTGCTGGTCACATCAGAACAGTAATTGGCTACAATTGTTTATTTTATTTATTTGTTAAAATGGATAAAAACTGTGATTTAATAAGAATCCAATGTATTATTTGAATGTATTATTTTACTCCATGGTTGTTATGTTTATCAGTGTTGAAAAGCAAGAGTAGTAATGTTTTCTCCAGCACATTTTCAATCACTACTGCTTTACATTATTGATATAAACTCACGTAAAGGATTATTAGGAACACCATTCAAATACTGTATTTGACCCCCTTTCGCATTCAGAACTACCTTAATTCTATGTGATTTTAACAAGGTGCTGAAAGCATTCTTTAGAAATGTTGGCCCATATTGATAGGATAGCATCTTGCAGTTGATGGAGATTTGTGGGATGCACATCCAGGGCACGAAGCTCCGTTCCACCACATCCCAAAGATGCTCTATTGGGTTAAGATCTGGTGACTGTGGGCCCATTTCAGTACAGTGAACTCATTGTCATGTTCAAGAAACCAATTTGAAATGATTCGAGCGTTGTGACATGGTGGTCATGATGGGTACATGGTGGTCATAAAGGGATGGACATGGTCAGAAACAATGCTCAGGTAGGCCGTGGCATTTAAACGATGCCCAATTGGCACTAAGAGGCCAAAAGTGTGCCACGAAAAGATCCCCGACACCATTACACCACCACCACCAGCCTGCACAGTGGTAACAAGACATGATGCATCCATGTTCTCATTCTGTTTACGCCAAATTCTGACTCTACCATCTGAATGTCTCAATAGAAACCGAGACTCATCAGACCAGGCAACATTTTTCCAGTCTTCAACTGTCCAATTTTGGTGAGCTTGTGCAAATTGTAGCCTCTTCTTTGTAAACCCTAGAAATGGTTGTGTGTGAAAATCCTAGTAACTGAGCAGATTGTGAAATACTCAGACTGGCACCAACAACCATGCCACGCTTAAAATTGCTTAAATGACCTTTCTTTCCCATTCTGACATTCAGTTTGGAGTTCAGGAGATTGTCTTTACCAGGACCACACCCCTAAATGCAATAAAGCAACTGCCATGTGATTGGTTGATTAGATAATTGCATTAATGAGAAATTGAACAGGTGTTCCTAATAATCCTTTAGGTGGGTGTATGAGGAGCTCAGATGCAAAGGCTGCTAAACGCCACCTGTGTCAAAAATGAGATAACGATACTGATTGAATGCTTTCAGCAGGTATATGTTTATCAAATACGTTTGTGAAATCTGCTTAATCCCAACCTCAGGCCATTTAGAAATACTGCTTTGTTGGCAGAATCCGCTAAACTGCACATACATTTTTTTAGCCAAGTACTCTTAATGCATGAAAAAATAAGTTTTATCTCATCAATTAAAAGAAAACGTTTAAATACATTTTTCCTAAGAGACTTTCATTTTGACGCAGTGATCTGTTATGAGTACCCATGGAAACGGAGTGTTCGGTTGTGGAAGAACCGTCTATGGGAAGAACCCAGCCGCTGTGTAACTCGGAAGCTCGGAACATAACATTAGGAATACGTGGTTAAAGTTTGTTTTTAAAGAAGTTCCAGCTCGCGTGGGGAGTGTTTGTTTACTTTGTGTACCGCGGATTCATTTGTAAAGAAGCCACAAGTCGATGCTGGATTTGCAGAGAGACTGTGATTAAAGGCACCACTAACTGGATCTGACAAAAATGACACAGCAGTATACACAGTAAGTAAAACATTTTACTTTATTTAAGTTACTGCGTTTCACTATTGCTTAAGAGATCGTTTGATTTGTCCTGTTGTAACATCCGTGTCTAAACACGTATGTTTGACTGTTTTAATTTACTAAAAACAATAAACGATTAATAAAGATACAACACTTAACAATACGACTATAATATAACGATAGAAATATACAAAGTTAGTGATAAGCCCGCTTACTGTGTCGTATACGGTATTTTAGGCAAGTTGCGTTTGAAAGGTCAAACACTCAACAAAGCTTTTTTATCATATAACTGTGGTTTGTATAGTTATGTGTATGTAAGAGCAACCTCACGAGCACAATAGAAATATACAAAGTTAGTGATAAGGTCTCAGCCGCGGTTTAGATTCTGATGTGCGCTTACTGTGTTGTATACGGTAATTTAGTCACGTCGAGTTTAAAGTTTTGTTTCTACTTCACCATACGTATTGTCATTTATGTGTATCATCTTTAGCACCCAGAATCTTTTGTGGCTCAAACATATATGTGTTCGTCGGCTGCTATTTTTACACATTAATGTTTTTAATACATTTCCCCATATGTAATGACGGGAAAGGAAGCTGTCCAATCATAGCAGTGGGCGTTTACGTCCAGGTCTTCAATGCGGCCCGCCCCTTCAAACGAACCATTTCTCCAGAGAGCCACTAATCCATGTTACAAAATAGCCTATTATGGTGGAGAAATTTTGAGTGTTTTATCTTACAGATTAGTATTATGTTTTATATGGTATGCTTTTAATGTGTTTCATGGTTAAGGTCTACATGAATTAAGTTTTAAGTTGTCTCTCTGTTGCTTGAACATGAATGTGTAGGTCCACAGCTGGGCCTGGAGGAGATAAGGGGGTCCATGGTAAGGATAGCAAATAGTTGTATGATGTGTTAGAGAACAAAGACACTGAGTTTTACCACCCATGGGAGGATTTATGTACCAGCTTGGAATGTTATAGAGATAAAGCCACAGCATTACCAAGTTGTCATGAGTTATGAGAAGGAGCTAAGGGGCCTGAAGGTTTTGAGTGCTGGGCATTGGGACAGTACAGAGTGAAAGAAAGGCAGGGCTACTGGACCAATATTGGACCACTATATAATATACTGAAAAACTCAGAACGGGGTCATTGTCATTATCATTTTACCAATGCAGGTGTACACCCTATGACCAGTATTGTGTTTCAAGCTGTCTGACACAATTCTTTAATAAAATACTTTGAAGAGAATTTTACATCTCAACCGTCTCTGATTCTCCTGAAGAAAATCCACGACATTATTGGCGCTGCGGAGCAGGGTTACAAGAGAGAACATTGGACAACCGAGTGGGATCGTTCAGAGGCCGTTCACGGTCGGGGGGAGATGTTCTCTAACCTGAGTCGATTGTTTTGTCTTTGTGGGTGTTAAACTGCTAAGGCTGGCCAGCCGCTTGCTTCTTAAATTAAGGTAAGCAAAGCGTTATAGCATTTTTTCACCTGCATTGATGAGATTTTTGACTCTGTTTGGAAAACACAGACAGCCCGGCGTTTTCATTTGAATTCCTGAATTCTCTCTGTAACTCATAAATTAACTAGTATTGCGATTAATGAGAAGGGACTTGTGGATGATATTACAAGATAAATTATCTCTAATAGGGAAACCTGGTCTTCCGAGTAGGTGTACTCTTATCTGAGGGTCAAGAGGACCCAGCTGTGAAACAGTTGATGGAAATTAATATTAACATAGCCAAGAGGGCGTTGACTGTTAATAGCCAAGAGGGCATTTAATTATACTAAATTTTGCTGATTTTATGGACTCAAACTAAAACATAAATTTTGAAACTAAATTTTGTAAAGCCAGTGGGCTGATTTAAATAAGAGTATCTGAGATGAGTACGGATATATCTTTTTAAAGTAAAGAAAACCAGTGGGTTTGATTGTTAGTTGTTTCTTGAAGTAACTGGTTAAGTTATGAAACAAAAGTGAGATAAGAGAGAGATTTTTGTTGAGGGAGAACCAGTGGGTTGCTTAAATGAGTATTTGAGAGTAATTTATCGATGAACTTTGATACTATAAATTGCTCTATGAAACAAATATGAAGAGTTTGCATAGTTTGGGTACCAAGGTGCTTAGAATGTGCAGACGAGGGTGAGCGAGAGAGTCTGGAGTGCGGGAAAAACCAGTGGGTTGCTTGAGTGAGTGTTTATGAGTGCCTCTATCGATGAACTGTGATACTATAGAGAAGCTCACTGATATGGACACAGTGTTCAAGGGTGCTTTATCGATGAACTGTGATACTATAAAGTATTCTTTGAGATGAACACGGTGTTTAAGGGTAATTTATCGATGAACTATGATACTATAAGTTACTCTATCAAATAAACTCGGGAGAGACAAGGGAAAAGCTTCTGTCCAACTTAAAGTTAAGAAAGTGTTTATTAATTGTTGCATGGTAAGGACTTACCATAAGTGAACAGTTTTAAAAACCTCCCTAAAAAGCATTTCTGCATCTTATTCAACTCATATGAAAATTTTAATTTTGAAAGTTAGGGGTAAGAGTTATCCTGTGTGAAAAATATTGTCCGTGATGGAATGGCAGTTGTTACTGAAAACATTGAATTTTGGTGGAACCTGAAATCTTTATCTAATATTGAAAAGTCATTATTGAGTGTATTTGATTTAACAAAAGAAAAGTTAATAGAAGGAAGGTTAATAATTAAAACAGAAGAATTTGAGATCAATACAGTTACGTCTGCATTTAAAATAGCACAATTAATCAGAGGGATCTTTTTTGTTAGTTTTAGTTGGCCTGAGATAAGAAGTTTTTCCAGTTGTAAGATTTATGTGTCAAAGAAAATTGTGGGATATAAAGAACTGGGCATTGTAAGTGCTAAGTTTAAATTTGAATCAAATCTTAAAAGTAGTTGTGTGACAGATAAAGTGATTGGTGAAGAGGAGATCATTTAACTACTTGTGGGACCCTTTGTGCTTTATTCCAGTAGCCTGACTGGAACATTTTATAGTGCAGAAAAGTGCATTGATTTATTGTTAAATAAATAAAGTAAACAACCATTCAGTGTAACATGGAAGCAGCAACAAAAGAATTAGAGCGTGCTATCACTGTGGCCCCGGTAGAATGGTGTAACTTACAAGACAAAGGCTTTGATGGTAAAGCATTGGCTTAATGATCTAATTGGTGTAATGATCTAAAATGGTATACCAGAAGTAACAAATATAAGAAGGAGAGCAGCCTCCCTTTCACTGGCCAGAACAGGGAACATGGAATAAAGAAAAAACAAAGAGTATGAAAATTTGGATGACTAATTACATAGCTAATCAGGAGTTGAAATCAAAGAAGGATGGAAAGAAAGAAAAGAGGAAAGCTTTGTTAGATGGAATGGAATTATGGGAAAAAGCTAGAGGTTGCTGGAGTAAGGAAGCTGAAAGAGTGATGGCTGATAGAGAAGAGGTCAGAGCTCAAGAGCTGGCAAAGCACAACGAAAGAATAGAAAAGACAAGATTGCTAGAACAGCCATTAGAAACTGCAAACCAATTACCTGTGGTAACTACAACAGTTAAGCCACCGCCCTATGCACCGCCCACTGCCCCGGCCTCCCTCAATCCATGCCCTCCCTCTACCACGCACACAATCACCCCTCCCTTCACCACTCTCTCTGAAAGTCACCCTCCCTTCACTGCTCTCACTCCAGCCCCAACCACCCCTGTTGCTTCACCAAATGCTAGTACACTGTATCCAGTTATTAAAGGAACTATGCAGCTTAAAGGGGAATTAGAAGTTGAGGGAAATTTGGAACTGTATGATGAGATAAATAGAGGAAAGGAAGAATCAATCAGTGAACAAAGTCAGGCAGCAGGAGGAGCTAGTCAGTATACCAGGACTCAGCTAGAACATCTGGATCGACTAATTGAACAGAGAGCAAAGGAAATAACAGAATTAACTAAAGATGTGAAGTATTTGGGTTTAGCAGGGCTATCGCAGGACAGAGAGCTGGGTAAAAGATTACAAGAGGAAGAAAGGATGATTTTGGAGCAATAAAGGCAGGATAGAGATAGAGCAAAAGAAAGGGTGCTTAAACAACAAAAGGTTAGGGCAGTGCATGCTATGGAACAGAGAAAGAGAGAAACTGACGAATGGCTAAATATGAAAATGACACAAGAGTACCCAGCCTCTAAAGGTGGTATAGATATGACAAAAATGTCAGGACCTGATGGATTAAGAACTTACAGAGCTAAGATGTTGGTAGACGAGAGAAACAGAGATTTGGAGTATAGGGACACATTAGCTTTAGACTTTGACCCAATGGAGGACAGATCCCCATTATTGAAAAGTACCCCTAGAGGTGAAATGAATGAGCCAGGTGTAAGTGTATTTCCATTGCGTATTGAAGGAAAAACAGCTGTGTATGTTCCATGGGCTCATAGGGATTTAGAGACTATAATAAATTTGTTGCCAAGTTTAAGAGATGGTGCTGGTCCCTGGATTGCTGCGTTAGAGAAAGAGACGCAAGGTACAAGATTGGCGGTGGGTGACATAAAAGCATTACTGGCAAAAATTACTAGTTTAAGAGAAATGGAGGATGTGTTGTGGTTAGCAGGTATGGGACAGAGTGTGGTCTCGTCTGATTTTGACGGCCAGGCTATTGACTGTTACAGAGGCAGACTTTGGGGTGCCTTGAGAACTGAGTTTCCTGTCAAGTTTGACAGCACCAAACTGACCCCCGCTGCACTGGGTCTGGAGGACTGTGCACTGTGGATTGCTAAAAACATGCAAACTTGGAGAGGGCAGGGGCTGAGAAAAGATCCTACTGACCCAAGAGACTTTGAAACCAGACTTTTCAGAAAGGAACTGCTGGACGCACTGCCAGTGTCTGTGCAAAACAAACTGAGTGACACCCCAGGGCTAGATGCAATGCCACACAGCCAGTGGGTGGAGACCCTGAAACACCATGCTTCCAAACACCAGAAACACGAAAGAAACTTAGAGCAACAAGCTAAAGAGATTGAACGAAAGCTGGCTCAAGTTAGTCTGGAGGAAAAGAAAAGAAACAACGATATCAGTAAGGACCCCAGGGGAACCTATGTAGTGGGATGGGCAGGGTCATATGAGTCAGCGAGCCACTCTCAGGGCGAAATGGTCGCAACACACCCTCCTAACAAGTATGAACAGGTAGCTGATCTGCAAAAACAAGCTGCGGATCAAACCCAAAATCTGAACCCATGGCAGCACCCCCAGGGCGCAGCCCCGTTTCAACCAGTAGTTGTGAATGTAATGGCACCTAGTGGAGAGAGTAGAGGAATTAGTTTTTGAAGATGGCAAAGGGGCAGAAGAAGGGAATATTTTCAGAACAGGACATCCGCTGATATGGGTCCATATTTCGGGCAAAACAATGTTTGCTGGGGATGTGGGGAGAATACTCATGCTAGGAGTGACTGTCCAACAAACCCATGGAAGCAATAGGGGTGTTTGGAGGGTACCATTAACCAACAGGTAGCATTATCAAAAATGATTGGGAAGAACCTAAATTAACATGCATAATTAATTGAGTGAAAATTGAATGTTTAATTGACACAATAGGATTCTCTGGAAAACCTATGGAAATGTGTCTGTCAGAACCAATTATGCTTCAAATAGAAGGAAAAACTGTTGTAAATCAATTTCTGATGGCACCTCAGGTTCCATTAATTGGAAGGGACATTTTGTGTAAATTAGATGCTACAATCAAAACCACACCACAGGGATTAACATTGCAGTGTCTAACCAAAATAACTGAACAGGAACTAACCCCTTTAATTAGACCAGAAGTATATTGGATAGGGAGCTAGGCAGGTATCTAATTCCATTAGAAATGACTGAGACAGGTATACAGCAGAAGCAAATAATTTTACAGGATAGCAGCACAAAGGAGCAGGTAATTGCTTTGTTTAACCAATTGCTAAAAGATAAGCTATATCCCCAGAGATGAGAGGGAGTATGCTTGCAATATGTAGATGATATTTTGATAACACACAACAACAGAGAGGGGTTTGAGAAATTATCAGAACAAGTTTTGAGCAGATATACAGATAAAAGTATCAAAATAAAAGCTGATATTGACTAAAACCAGTGTATAATACCTAAAAAGAGTAATCTCTGAAGAGCAAAAACAAATTTGTGAAAAACACCACAGAACCATGCTTGACTATCTATAGCAAAACAAAGTGAAGCAGATGATGGCATTTTTGGGAGCCACAGGGTGTTTTAGTTCATACCTGAGTTAATACCAGAATAGGCCAGTAGGGTAAAGTAATTTAGGGAATTTAAATGTGAGGACATGGAAAAAAAATCAGACAGATGTTGCTATATTGTAGTGAAGGAATATCACACGTTTGTATAACAGAAGGCATTAAAGAGATGAAACTGAGAGCAGCCTTGGTTTAAGAAGAGATCACACAACTATTTGAGGGAATAAAAAAAACAGCTAAAGTAAATGTAATTAAGTGTGCAGCACACACAAAAGGAGATTTATTTATTGACAAAGGTAATGAAAAAGCAGATGAGGAAGCAAAATTAGGTGTGGCAAAACCAGAGTTAGCTGAAAATTATGGCTATGGTTGTGACAGGATCAGGTAAAAAGAATGACAGTGAACAGGTGAGCATTTCCGCATACGTAACTGTAGATGAAATCAGAGACATGCAAAATAAAGTGTAACAAATTTAAAAGATGAAGTGGCAAAGCAGAGGTGTTGTCAATGTAAAAGGTTTGTGGAGATCAGAGCAACAACAATTAGTAATACCATCTAGAATGGAGAAAATGGTAATGATGAATGCGCATGGTAGTGAACATCGCGCGAGGGGGGAGATGGTAGATAAGATTTTGAGACAACAGGGTTTCTGGTTTATCAATATGCAAAACTAAATTAGCGAATTTTTGTCAGAATGTGACATGATGTCAAACCAGCAGTACCCCAATGCGTCTGTTTCCAAGTGTGGAAGGACCATTTGTGCATCTAGTGATGGATTTTGTAGATATGATCCACCCAATTAAGGAGAAAATGTTTTACATTTTTGAGATGGAAAGAAGCTTATCCAGCGTGAACGCAGAGTGCGCAAGCAGTGGCTGGAGCACTTAAGAGGGAAGTGGTCGTAAGATTTGCGCTTCCCAAGGTATTACAGTCAGATAATGGACCAGGATTTCAGGCCAACCTGTTGAGAAAAGCACTTGCTAGGGTAGGAATAACCCAAAAATTTGGATCAGTGTATCATCCACAGTCTCAAGGGGTGGTTGAGAGGTGTAACGATTTACTTAAATCAAAAATAGGCAAAATCTGTGCACAGACTAAACTAAATTGGGTTCAGGCCTTACCAATAGCGCTCATGGCCATAAGATCTAGTACTAACAGGGAAACGCGTTTATCCCCTCATGAAATGGTAACTGGGAGACCAATGTTCAAAGCTAACCAAAATTTTATGAATTTGGAGCATGAGGAGGACCTAAAAAAAAAATAATTGAATATTAATGAATATAATATATGAATATATTAATGAATATTAATGAATATATTGCTGAACTAATGAGAAACCATAAAGCTATTTTACAGATTAAAAGGCACCTGGTGACGAGACTGCAACACCTTTTCCTGTAGAAACCGGGGTGTACATTAAAGTTTACAAGCGTAAGTGGGATGAACCCAGACGAGAAGGCCCATATGAGGTCACAGAAGCTAGCCCAACAGCTGTTAAGATAGTGATGTGATGAACCATAGAAACTGGATTTGGAGATCACAATGAATTGGTAATGTATGATTAAAGTATTTAAGGATATGGAGGATGAAGATTGCATGAATGTTGTTTATTTGTTTCTAATAATGAAAATGTTTTTCCCACCAAGTACAGGCTTATAAGAGTAATTGTACATGTTTTAAGAGAACCTTTGGAAATGAAGATGTTAAACATTTTACAGATGGGTGGTGCCAAAGAGAAATTGATGTTACAAATGATAAAGAGGGATACAAGGCAAACTGGTTTATAGGCCAGACCACAGAAAGGGCAGACGTATGGTGGATGTGTGTTGACATGAAATTAAGTGCAAATTTGAGAGTAAATTGGAAGGGAACCTGTACCCTTGTACAATTAATAATGCCATTTCAAATGTTTTCATTACCTGATTTTGGGAGCATATATGATAAAATAAGTGTTAAGAGTATTAACAGACAGAAAATAAATCTGCCTGGTGGATCTTATAGTAATAGAGTGTATATAGATGCCATAGGGGTTCCAAGGGGGGTGCCAGATGAATAAAAAGCAAGAAATCAAATTGTTGCAAGTTTTAAGTGAATAATTTTCTGGTAGTAAACCCTCAATAAAAATGTGGATTGGATAAATTAATTGTATCACGTTAAGGGGATAACTGCACAATTGGGACTAACGTAACTGATGGCACAACAAAACAGGCTGGCATTAGATATGTGGTTGGCTGAAAAGGGGGGTGTTTTAAAAAAATTATAGATGATGGATGCTGAAAATTTATTTTTGATAATAATGCCAATGATGGGAGCATTATAAGGGCATTAGAAGGTTTGACTGACTTGTCAAATGAATTGGCTGAGAACTATGGGATAGATGATTTGTTTACAAAAATGATTGAAAATGGTTTGGGAAGTGCAGTACACTGATAACTTCTTTACTGATGTCAGCTGCTGTAGCTGTTGCTATCATTGCATTGTGTGGTTGTTGTTGCATACCATGTATCAGGGGTTTGATTGAGAAAACTATTGATAAAGGAATGGGTAAGATAATGTACCAACGGGTACAAATTAATGAGGACGACGAGGGAGATAAATTTGAGGACAATATCCATGTGTGATGGGGAACCAACGAGGCTCTAGTACCCTCCTCCCTCACACGGCCCTCTACGCGTGCAAAGCGCATGGGTTGAAGACCGTCGAAAGCTGGAAGATGCACCCTACACATATACATATAGAATTCATGTTTCTTAGAAAGACTCTGTGTGGACTGCCCACCAGAGCAAAACACTCTCATGTGAGAATCATTATGTTACTGGTCATGTTAAACTGGACATAGGGTGTCACTTATATTAATGCATTTATTATTTTTTATTAACACTTATATTTTTTGCATTTGTTATCCTTTATTAACAAGGTATTATTTTTTGCATTTATTATTTTTATTACAAGTTATAATCTTTTATTAGTAATGCAAGTTGCAAACCTGAAGTGTGTGTAAAATAGGGAAAGGGATGGTTTTAAGCTTAACTGTCCACGGTGTGATGACAGTGTAACAAGCATGGTAAGTGACTGATGGTCCAGGAATCTCCTGGGGGTGGAGGTAAAACATCCACCTAGCACGGCTTACCAGAAAGTGAAAAGATTTTTTTGGAAAGATGATATGCTTGCTTTTGATCTATAATTAAATGTTATGTTATTTTTTACATGTTGTTAATCGTTACTCTTTTTTACGGGTGGTTCATTATCATTTAAAGGGTAACCCGTGTGAAATGACTGTTGAGACTAGAAAAGTGACTGAGGGTCTGGCCTTACTTGTCAGGGGTATTTTATTCTGTTATATGTTTTCTTTCTTTAGAGTACCTAGCCCGGCTTCTCTGGTATCAGCAGTGGTATTTGCAGGGGGGTTATCGAAAACGTTTAGTTTCCGAAGGGGGGATATATGGTGGAGAAATTTTGAGTGTTTTATCTTACAGATTAGTATTATGTTTTATATGGTATGCTTTTAATGTGTTTCATGGTTAAGGTCTACATGAATTAAGTTTTAAGTCTCTCTGTTGCTTGAACATGAATGTGTAGGTCCACAGCTGGGCCTGGAGGAGATAAGGGTGTCCATGGTAAGGATAGCAAATAGTTGTATGATGTGTTAGAGAACAAAGACACTGAGTTTTACCACCCATGGAAGGATTTATGTACCAGCTTGGAATGTTATAGAGATAAAGCCACAGCATCACCAAGTTGTCATGAGTTATGAGAAGGAGCTAAGGGGCCTGAAGGTTTTGAGTGCTGGGCATTGGGACAGTACAGAGTGAAAGAAAGGCAGGGCTACTGGACCAATATTGGACCACTATATAATATACTGAAAAACTCAGAACGGGGTCATTGTCATTATCATTCTACCAGGTGTACACCCTATGACCAGTATTGTGTTTCAAGCTGTCTGACACAATTCTTTAATAAAATACTTTGAAGAGAATTTTACATCTCAACCGTCTCTGATTCTCCTGAAAAAATCCACGACATTATTACTTATTCCATTTGATGTTTTCGAATGTAAAAACCACGCAAACATCATAAGTACACCTCAGACAACAGTATAAAACAATAAAATCGACAAATTCATTGCCCTTTAAAACAAGTTACATTTGGGTCGATTCTCTTCGAACCCTCTTCTGTTCAACAAAATTGCTCATCATTCATTCAATGCATATGTGATTCGAGTTTCAGATTATGCTATTGATTTAAACCCCTGCACACATAAACCATTGCAAAGGTTAATAAAGTCACAGCAGGACATTTGTACGCAAGCCCTCAGGTGTGTCCGCTTGGCAAGTTATGTACTGGTCTCCATGAAAATCTCATGGGTCAGTTTGTAAAACGTCCAACCATGAAAAACAGTAACTATGGTTTGTTTTTCGCTCTGACAACCTAAATGCTCATTCTTTGTTTATGTATTTGTAGGTTATAAATTACCACTAACATATAAATGTGATATGAAACTCCCTTTTAAGTGAATAAATGTGACCCTGCCAGTAAAAAATCCCAGCTAAAGTCATTTTTTGTGATTCACTGTTTTCTACATAAAATGGACAGTGGTGCTGGTAAAGACATAATCAAGCCAATCAATTCTCTTAGGTTCTGTTAGCGAAGCTGAATATAGACAGAATAAAAATGCAATTTGAAAGAGAAATGCCAATGGCAAGCTTATTTCAGAGAGACTGTATTAAAACAAAGTTTACTGGGAGGAACTATATGTATTAAAACTCAATGGATATGTTAATGTCACAATATCTCATATGAAGGTAGTTCGGCTAATCCACTAAGTTGCTTACAACAAACAAAACTGTCACAGTGAGATGAGTGCATGGTTTAATTTGATATTTTATTGCCACCAAGCAATAGCCTAAATATTCTTTCAGCAGCCTTAACATGCTCAAAAGTTTCCTAGGACATTCAAAGTCGCTCATTCAAACAGAAATCAAGACAAAAGTGTTTTTAATCTTGGGTCATTTGGTCAGAGTCTCCTGCGAAGTCCATTTAAGGAGGTTGTGCCATAGGCAGCCATATTTGCGACGCCTTTGGACATTATGTCAATCATGCAAGTCTAAAGTCCTATACTTGAAGGGGAAAAGACAGATATTAGGGCTGTCACGATTATGAAATTTGGCTGACGTTAATTGTCTAATAAATTGTGACGATTATAGAAATTAATTGCCTGTTTTAGGGCTTTGACGATTATGCCGATTAATTGCCTATTTTATTGCTTTGGCATTTAATTCTCATATTTGTTTTCTTTGTTTATGAAATAATTTTCACATATTGTTGTGATTATTTCAATTAAATCTTTTGCGAGGTTTGCCTGGCAGTAAATATAAATACACAAATTTAAAAGTAATCTGATATGGTCTCGTTTATACAGGCGCTGCAGCTCCCCTTGTGTTTTGTAGAGAGATGTGCAATCATTGCGGTGATCTGAAATCATCGCGATGAGGTCAAATAATGGGGATGAGTTGATTATTTAATCATTGTGACAGTCCTAACAGATATCTCTAAAATTGTGTGCTAAATCACAATTAAACATTTCTAACAAACAATTAAATTAAATACAACAACTGTAACAACTTTTGTTTATTGCAGTAATTTCACTCAAGAAACATGTGTGGTATTCAAACGGCAGTTGTAGCCTAGTAGTTAGAGAGTCGGCCTTGTAACCCAAGAGTTGTCGGGTCAAGTCTCATGGTCAGTGGGTTACCACTGTGGTGGCCTTTAGCAAGGCACCTTACCCTAATTACTCCCTGGGTGCTGGGAAAGCTGTGTTCACTGCACACTGGGATCAGTTAAATTCAAAGGTCATATTTCAAGTATGCGTTGCACACTTGACAAGCTTGTTAAAATCAAATGATCAAGAGGTCAATGGTCTGAAACATGGCTTGAATTGGTCAGAAATTATGCAAATACTGTACATCATATCACAATTGCATCAAGCACGATACAAACCTTAGTCATATGCTACTTTTGATTGGACGATAAAGTTCAGAAATCATTTGGCTTTCATTAAAGCTGGTGCTCATGTGATTACAGAGGCTCCTGCTTGATTACAGGCTGCTCTCCGGACATCAGACATCTGTCAGACTGACAAATCAGTGAATCGGAATGCAATCTAAATGAAACCCACCGACAGAGGGAGGAAAGTGTTTATCAGTGGCTGACTTCATGACATGCAAGACCTTAAAAAAGTAGCTCACATGCCGCTGCACGCTTAACCTTAAAGGGATATTCCACTTTTTTGAAAATATGAATCTGATTAGACAATTATCATCGCGCTAAAAATAACCAAAGAGTTTCGAATAGGAAAAATATAGAAACTCTTTGGTTATTTTTTTGCGCAATGCTAATGGTCTAATCAGATTCAATGGATTATGCTAAGCTAGCCTATGCTAAAAGTGCTAGCGCCAGACCCGGAGATCAGCTAAATGGATTCCAAAACGGTGAGAATCAAATGTTTAACTCTAGGAGAGCTGGAAAATGAGCATATTTTCAAAAAAGTAGAGTGTCCCTTTAAAGTCCCAATGAAATCAAAGTTGATCTTTTGTATAAATTATGTTAGCCTTGATCTTTAAACTAGTGTATTCTAAAACATAAATTGATGTTATTTAGAAAATATAAACATTCAAAACGTACAATCTGTCACTTTCGCCAATGCAGATCAACGTTTTTTGGGTCAATGACGTGACGTTAATTATTTTGTGTCCGTATGGTTCAATTAAAAGGGTTAAAATTTCAAAATAAATTTGCAGGTTACATACATTCTCTTTTTTTGAGGACCAAGTCAAAAATTTCTGGTTTTATTTCATTTTGAAAGAATATTTGGGGGATAATTGCAAAAATGTCAATGTGGGGATGGGCGATATGGCCTAAAATCCATATTGCGTTATACATTGCAGCCTCTTGCGATAGCGATATGTATTGCGATATAATAATTTTAATAGACTCATTTCAGAACAGGTTATATAGACCCTTAGAAAAGCCAAACTGCTAAAAAAGTAAAAGTAAACCGTTAATATCCAGATTAGTCTTGTTACCTCTCTTAGCTGGAACTTTTGCCTGACACACTCTACAGCAGGGGTGTCCAGACTTTTTTGTGTGGTGATTTACTTTTAAAATGATAAAGCCGACAAGATCTATCTGCTAAAAACAGTTAATTATTTTTATAACACTAAACACTTTAAATGCTTGTGAGGACTATACTGCATATATATATACTGCATGTTTCACAATTACTAGACCATAATGCTAATTTCACGTGTGGAGCAGCAGTTAACTTATGTGCGATCTACCAGCATTGCCGTATTGGACACCCCTTGCTCTACAGCAGGGGTTCTCAAAGTTTACATTCAAAGGTCCAAATCTGAATTCTCATCATTTACATAGGTCCGGAAAAACTTTATGTAAATCATTTGTTTATATAACAAATCAACACAAATAGTTTGGGAAAAACATAAGTGTATTTTGCATTTAAACTAAAAAAAATTTTTTAAACACAAGAAATATGCCAAAAGTAACCAGGTGCAAAATACAGAGCAACCTAATTAGAGAAATGGCACAGTTTGTTCTCCATCAGATGCATAAACCATGGCAAAAAAAATGTGGTTGGTAGGCAGAGACACAGACCTAAATTAGGGGTGCACCTATAAATTGGCTGATAATGCTTACTATGCTTCTCAATGAATTACGGTGAAATGCCACTACATCCAAAAGCCAGGGGGCGCTCTCGGGCAGAAACTTAATATGCGCTGCAGACGAAAGAACCAGACACACGCAGCTCCAGGAAATGTCTTAAGGATAAATTAATATTGCTGTTCTTCAAACCTTTTTAGGTATTTTCATTATAATAAAGAATAGGTATAGTGATTATGTTTGACGAGTGTTGCTTTTTCAAATGCATGTTTTAAACGACTCAAAACAACAGTGATTTCAGATTGATATGGACTTACTGATAAGCCGTAGTACATGAAGTAGCTGTGCATAATATCTGGGTGTGATGGCTACAGCGTCACACAGGACAATTTTAAACAACTCGTTTTATTTTCGGACCAGGAATACTCTTAAATCTGACGCTTTCATCCATGTTTATTCGGCTGCAGCTCGTGGCTCTAAAGTTCGCGGGTAGATTGCGTCATCAACACGCATTATCGCGATAGTGCAATAGATTTAAAATCTCTATCGTATGCCAATAGACGGGTTGCACGGCGACGTCACTAACCTGTTGCGCGCGCAACTGAGAGGCAGAAAGAAGAGAAGTGAATTGTGTTGTATGCTAGTAGCGGTGTCTGTAAGTCAAAATGCCAAGGAATTGTTGCGTGGAAAATAGTACAAACAGAGTCAGTGCTGGGTGCCTGATGTTAACATACCAGTAGATGCGACTATTACGTTACTAGCATTATAATTATAACATTATAATTCATACATGTATCACAGTAACACTGCAAAAATAAAGACAGAAAAACAGATCCAACTAAAATCAAGTCTTATTTATATACAAACAATAAAGAACGCTTCAATAATTAAGGTTGTTGCAGTAGCGGATCAGCTCACCAATCGGGCTTTCTGCCTCCTGGATGCGCGCGCACCCTGCAATGTTTGTAAACTTGCAACCCCTCTATTGTAATCATCTAGTTTAGTGTAATATGATTTTTTTCATACATTTTCAAATAATTTGTCAAAGATTATTTAAAAAACAAAGCTGTTTTCAGACAAATATTACAAAAAACGCATTCAAATTTACATTTAGAAATAACTATTAAAATGATATTTTAAAATAAAAAATGTTTGATGATTACGCTTACATGCCATCAAGGTGGATAAAATATTTAATATTTCTCATTCTTTGGCGCAATTGGCGGTTACACCATTTGACATTTTCAGGCCCATTCAGTCTTAACTTTCATAAAAATGGTGCAAATGTATTTTTTATTGCATAAAATCAACATAAATACACTATGATCATTGAAATAAACCTGATGCATGCTTTTAAAACCAGTTTTTTTTTAAAAGATTTATGAATTTCTCATCTTGCCAGACATCATTCTGAACTTTATCTTCTTATCACATTCCAGGATGTGGGGTAAATGCTATTGGCTATTTTAAAAGGGGCTGGATGTCCCCTCATCCCATGCCACTCAGTATGTACCATCAACTTCCTGTTTCTGTGGAAATTATGCCCCAGCTTTGAATTTCAAGGCACTTCTGTGGGCCTATAATCATTAATCACACAAAAACAAGTAAAATGCGTGTCCCTCTTCATAGCAAAGCTTCAGATTAATTCAATTTTGTTGTCTAGACTGAGCGCTCACAGAGAGAACTCATTTGATTAGCAAAATCTGATGGGTGTCTTGCAATTACCCACTTTTAATTAACTGCAACTCATTTTAAAGAGCCAATCAAGACGTTTGCAGAGTGTGAAGAAGATTTTTGTTACGTTGTGCCCATGTTTTACAGTAAACTCTTTTCTGCTCCCTTCAACAGTTACCTCCACTTCCATCAGCAAGCAAAGCGTGACAGTAAAACAAGAACCTTTGTATGTCCTATCTTATAATGAGAGAACAGCTGACAAAAAGGCCTTGGATAATGATAAAAATCTCAGGTGGCCTTTAACAGTAATGGCTCCAGAAGACAACTCATGCCCGAGGAAGGTGTGCACAAAACACCCCGAACGAATTGTCAAGAAGGTGCCTGTAATGAAATGGCCTGAAATGAATTAGAGGGGTGACGCTTTGCTCGAAAGTGTGACTTGTGCACTTATGAACTTGTGGACGGGAGAGAAAAGAAAAATAACTGTGTGCGGGTGGAATTGTTATACCACACAGGCACCCAGCTGATCTCTAGTGCAGAACTGCAAGAAAATGAGAAGAGATTGAATAAGTTATCCTCGCTCGGTACATCACTGCTGGACACAGAGCAAAACAGCAGCTGTTTCTACAGCACTCCTCAATGAGCTCATGAATCAAAGGCTCTGCTGCACTTTCCATACACTGGATCTTGTTAAAACATCAGCAGATTACACCTACAAAAGCTTCAAAGAGGATAGTTAAATTAAACAGGGGCATAAAATCAGAGTACAGCTATAGATGCAGAAGGTAGAGCATTTCCAGAGCTGGTGTGATAATGCAATTTCTTTTGATATAAGCTATATTATAAAAACATTAAAATGTGTAATTTCTCCATCAAATGAAACTGCAGCAATTACCTCTTGTAGGCATATCTTGACTGCGGCAAAAGGTCTGGTGCTTTTTGCACTATAAATTGGCAAGAACCATCCATCTAGGAGGTGTTTGCACTAAAAACAAAACATTTGTATGTGTTTTTGCCATAAAAGGTCTACTGTGTATCTTTTAGAAGGATCTCTTGACAGAAATGCAATATAAGATACATAACTATATTATCAGTGGTGCATATTAAGACCTTAAAAAATGAACTGTTATGTAATTATTACTTTAGAATGAGCTGTTTTTATCTACATACACCGCTGGCCATGCTGCTCTATAGAGCGCGTTACTGTCACTATGTTGTCTTAGGCTACATGCACATGTCACGAAGTAGGGCGCAAGACTGTCCCAAGTCTTAAAACTGACAAAGTGCAGTGCCCTTAACGCACACTTAACCCACACTTTCATCGGAGCGGTATTCAGGGCTAAGAGTACCCCGTCATGCATCATGTTCTGGATGTAAATCGTAAGACTTATATATACAGTGAGGAAAATAAGTATTTGAACACCCTGCTATTTTTATCTAAACATAGAAATTACAATGTTTAATTTTTTAACTATTTATTTGTACGATACAGCTGCAAATAAGTATTTGAACACCTGAGAAAGTCAATGTTAATATTTGGTACAGTAGCCTTTCTTTGCAATTACAGAGGTCAAACGTTTCCTGTAGTTTTTTCAGGTTTGCACACACTGCAGGAGGGATTTTGGCCCACTTCTCCACACAGATCTTCTCTAGATCAGTCAGGTTTTTAGCCTGTCGCTGAGAAACATGGAGTTTGAGCTCCCTCCAAAGATTCTCTATTGGGTTTAGGTCTGGAGACTGGCTAGACCATGGCAGAACCCTGATATGCTTCTTACAGAGCCACTCTTTGGTTATCCAGGCTGTGTGCTTCGGGTCATTGTCATGTTGGAAGACCCAGCCTCGACCCATCTTCATTGCTCTAACTGAGGGAAGGAGGTTGTTCCCCAAAATCTCGCAATACATGGCCCCGGTCATCCTCTCCTTAATACAGTGCAGTCGCCCTGTCCCATGTGCAGAAAAACACCCCCAAAGCATGATGCTACAACCCCCATGCTTCACAGTAAGGATGGTGTTTTTGGGATGGTACTCATCATTCTTCTTCCTCCAAACACGTTTAGTGGAATTATGACCAAAAAGTTCTATTTTGGTCTCATCTGACCACGTGAATTTCATCCATGACTTCTCTGAATCATCCAAATAGTCATTGGCAAACTTAAGATGGGCCTGGACATGTGCTGGTTTAAGCAGGGGAACCTTCCGTGCCATGCATGATTTCAAACCATGACGTCTTAGTGTATTACCAACAGTAACCTTGGAAACGGTGGTCCCAGCTCTTTTCAGGTCATTGACCAGCTCTTCCCGTGTAGTTCTGGGCTGATTTCTCACCTTTCTTAGGATCATTGAGACCCCACGAGGTGAGATCTTGCATGGAGCCCCAGTCCGAGGGAGGTTGACAGTCTTGTTTTGCTTCTTCCATTTTCTAATGATTGATCCAACAGTGGACCTTTTTCACCAATCTGCTAGGCAATTTCCCCGTAGCCCTTTCCAGCCTTGCGGAGATGTACAATTTTGTCTCTTGTGTCTTTGGACAGCTCTTTGGTCTTGGCCATGTTAGTAGTTGGATTCTTACTGTTTGTATGGGGTGGACAGGTGTCTTTATACAGCTAACGACCTCAAACAGGTGCATCTAATTTAGGATAATAAATGGAGTGGAGGTGGACATTTTAAAGGCAGACTAACAGGTCTTTGAGGGTCAGAATTCTAGCAGATAGACAGGTGTTCAAATGCTTTTTTGCAGAATAAGAACATTTCCAGTTTGTGTGTTGTTACAAGACATTTAGTTTGTGTTTGCATAAGACATTTACCAAACAGACTGCAGAAATGGTGTCCAAGAATAAGATTACAACGATAATAACAGTCTTCAAACAGACTGCCCAAACTCTGCACGTATGGTTCACATGGGGGTGAAAACCGGACACTTTACTTTTAATGGATCTCTGGGAAATAAGACTCAGGCAGGAGCCACTGACTCAGTTAATGTAAAACGGACAGAGATTGCAAGCAAGCCTTCGCTCCCCACGTGCATCAATGAGCCTTGGCCACCCATGACCCTGTCGCCGGTTCACCTCTTTTCATTCCTTGGACCACTTTTGATAGGGTCTGACAACTGCAGACTGGGAACACCCCACAAGAGCTGCAGTTTTGGAGATGATCTGACCCTAGCCATCATCTATTGTCATCTAGCCATCACAATTTGAAATTGTCAAAGTCGCTTAGATCCTTACTGGTGTTGTGGTTTCATTCATACAACATACATCAACCAAATTCAATCTCAAAATGAAAAGGGACAAATTCACACTCAAAACCTAAAATCCAGTTGTGCTGTGTAAAAGTGATTTCTGCTCTGAATGTAATGTATATATTCTGCGTTGAAATAAAAATGCTCTGAATGACAAGTGAGATAGGGAACGCAAAAAGTGTCTTAAAATATAGTGTGTATATGGGGTTTAGGCACAACACGGTCAATCTCTGTAACTGCCTGACAGTGTAGGTGTGCCGTGTATTTTTTGATTGACATTTATAGCTTCTCTCTGGACGAGAAGCAAGTTTCAAGACCTTGAACTCAGCAGTGGAGATGTACGAATAGTGCAGACCAGGTTTATCAACAAGATTAATGCATGCTTTAATAATTTACCGAAATACAATTTCTCACTTAAACTATCTCACATAAAACCTGTTAGAGCACAAATGGGAGTTTGTTTTGAAGGCAAAGCCTCCAACTTTATTCCAAGGCCTTTTCTTTTAACATTAATCAACAGGATTTACATCAGGAGTTTACAACAGTACAAGATGGTGATAAATGGTGCAGGATGAGAAAAGCTGATCAAACTCTTGCAGGTTATCATCATTCCCAGGTGTACAAATGGGATGCTGTCTGAGTCCAACAGAGTAACTTGGCACCATACACGAGACTGATGTTAGCGCATTGCCAAGTGTTAAATTTATGTCCTTCTCTAATTGCAATAAACCTGGGTTTACACCGACTGCATCAGCTCGATGAATCTCACAGAAATTCATGTTAAAGGGACAGTTCATCCAAAATTATGACATTATTTACTTGCCCTCACATCATTGCAAGTCTGTATGCTGATATTTTATTTCCCAAAAGTAGACATTTTGTTATGTAACTGTTGCTGATATAACAGTAGTTCTGTGAAGCTCCACAAAACACAAAAAAAACCCAGAAATACTCTATGGCATGATTTTCCAGAAAGGGTTTAAACCTGGTCCCAGACTAAAATCAAAGTCCCTTTAGGGAAGTCGCACCACTAGGTGGTAGGGCTTCACAATATTGAGGCCAAATACGATATTGATGACAAAATCGATATGTGATAACTTGCTAAATAATGAGACAGTCCACTTTTTTTGAAAATATGCTCATTTTCCAGCTCCCCTAGAGTTAAAAATTGGATTTTTACCATTTTGGAATTCATTCAGCTGATATCCGGGTCTGGCGCTAGCATAGCTTAGCATAATCCATAGAATCTGATTAGACCATTAGCATCGCACCTAAAAAAATAACCAAAGAGTTTCGACATTTTTCCTATTTAAAACTTGATTCTTCTGGAGTTACATAGTGTATTAAAGGCGCTCTAAGCGAATTGAAGCGTTTAAGACCATAAAACATTTTTTGTTACATACCGGAAACATCTCCTCACTATCTGCTTGCTGCCTGTCCGCTGATCAAACTGTAAAAAAAAACGCGATCTCTGTAGACAGCCCAGGCTTCACAAACGGCAATATCAACATAGTGGCCAAACCTAGCATCACAAAACAAAACAAAGTATTCCAGCGAATAAACGACAAAAAGGATTTGGGGGTGGGGGTTGGGCACGTTCATGAAAGCACGGAAGGGAGGGGGAGGAGTTAGCTACGCTCCGTCTGTTTGAAAACAGTTTCAAACGTCAACAATAACTAACGTCTCGCAGATTCGCTTAGAGAGCCTTTAAGTGTCAGGATCCTGCCAGATCCTTGTTTTGTATTTAGGTCTAGTTCAGTATGGCAGGGTCCTGACAACTAAAAAGTGGGAGGTGCGTTGGTTTATTTTGACCACGCATTTCCCGGGTCTCGTCACCTTTTCCCCGATCCCTTACTTGTAATGATTTCCAGGTGTATGTAATTTATTTTGTCCCTATTTTGTCCTTGTGTTTGCCCATTACGGGTTTGTCTGATCTTTCGTGCCTTGTTACCTGTAATGCTGCGTTAACACCAACCGCGGTA
Organism: Misgurnus anguillicaudatus; assembly: GCF_027580225.2. Taxonomy (NCBI): domain Eukaryota; kingdom Metazoa; phylum Chordata; class Actinopteri; order Cypriniformes; family Cobitidae; genus Misgurnus; species Misgurnus anguillicaudatus. Next base: position 19,098,719 of record NC_073342.2, on the reverse strand, counting down.
GAGGCGTGAAGTGCGAGTGATTTCAATGTTAACGTTGACGTGCGTCAGGAGGTCCCGCGGCGCAGATGAGGCATTTGGCGCGGCGCGGAAGACGCGTTTTCGGCTCATCCCCGCGTCTAGCTCGCGCGAAAGGCACGAATTGTGCTTTTTGTGCATTTTGTGTTTGACGCGAATTGCCGGCTGATGCCTGAGTTGAAAAATTAGAATTTTGGCGGAAATTTCGCGCCGCGTTAACCAATCAGGAGCCTGCTTGCTGCTGTGGAGGCAGCCCCGCCCGGAGTCACTCATTCAACCTGAAGGTACGCTTGATATTGTCCGTGAGCAGTCACCCGGAGCTATACGACACAAGCTCTTATTTATCTAGAGACAGGAATAAAAAGGACCTGGCTTGGAAGAGTGTCAGTGAGGACATCGTGCAACCTAGTAAGTTGTAATACACATTTCACTTTTGACATTTATCGACCCGTGCTGTTTACTTTCCCTTATAGTGAGGTTACCAAATACAAACTGGTAGCTCTCTCGATAAATGCACAATCAACATCAGTCATCTTGCAAACAGACAACCGCATAGCACTTGCCCCTCCCACAAGAAGCGGAGTTTGCCTCTGACGCGCTTCAAATGTTTAATTTTCCGTGCGTCTACTCCGCTCTACACGGGCAAATGCATTCAAAGTGTTCAAGCGGCAAACTAGGCGCGGTAGACGCGATTTTGACGCCTGAAACGCGGTTGGTGTAAACTCAGCATAAGTTTTGCCAGTTAGTTTCATGTCCCAGTCGATGTCTAGTGTTTGTTCATTTTGAGGTTTAGTGTAGTATTGTTAGACTTGTGTTTGCCCTGTTCTGTTTGCTGTTTGGTTCTTCCTCCTGCCAAAATTCTGACATTAAGACCGACGGAAAATTAAAAGTTGCGATTTTCAAGGCCGATATGCCTAGGAACTATACTCTCATTCTGGGGTAATAATCAAGGACTTTGCTGCCATACCATGGCTGCAGGCGCAATGATATTACGCAGCGACCGAAAATAGTTCCCTTGGTTACTTTCTATTTTCAGGCACTGCGTATTATCATTAAAGCGCTATGCTAATGGTCTAATCGGATTCAATGGATTATGCTAAGCTATGCTAAAAGTAGTATCGCTAGACCCGGAGATCGGCTAAATGGATTCTAAAACGGTAAAAATCTAATGTTTAACTCTAGGGGAGCTAGAAAATTTTCAAAAACACTGGAGTTTCCCTTTAAAATCACAGTTAAAAAACATATTTGCTAAACGCCACATAGATTTTTCAGCAAAGTCCTCTATTTGCATAGAAGATGAATTGGATGAATGACGGCATCTGAAATGATGGTGGATCACAGCGCCCCCCAATCTGTGGTTCAGTTTCTTTATTTTTACATTCTGGCTTTCATTTTCTAGTTTCTAGTTGCACCTTTGGCATATGGACAACATGGCTAAACATTTCAACTGTCTTGCTCCTGAACAAAGATACACTGACGTGTCATTTTGAAAGGACTAACATGTTCACTGACAATAAAATGTACTTTTGAGAGATAAACTAAGGATTTTGAACAAGTAACATGTGTTTGTAAAAATTTTTGTTTGAGAAATGCACACATTATTTTGCAAATTTTAAGAATAATTCAAGAAATGCTCCAAGGCGACTGAGAAAACTGTAATAATATATGCTTCAGTGATTTTATTAACATCTATAGCAAAGCCCCTTTAAACTTTCGTTGATCTTCATGTCTCCTGTACGCAGGTCTATAAACAGCAGTCCTGTAAATGTAAACCCTTAGTAAAACGAACCATGGTTTAACTAGTAACCTTAGTTGTTTAATTTGCAGTAAAACCATAACCACCATGATCACTAATACAAATGGTAATCAATAGATGGCAAAACCCATGGTTACTTCAAATTTACAGTTAGCCTGCTATAATAAAAGATGAGTGAATATCCTAACGGAAGCAAGAAGTATGACCAACTGTTACACACACGTTGCCATAATAAAACACCATACCTTGAATGTGCTGGTTAACAACACTCTCCAACCTGTCAAGTCTCTCAATAATCCGTAACGTTTCGCCTCTGTTATCGTCGTCAAACTTTTTCTCACGCGTCCTCTCCGCAACTTTCACGTTCCCGTTATCAGACACGTAATTAGTGATCCACCCGACGTACAGCAGACACAAAACGTTGGTCATGCCGCTTAAAATCACGCACGTGGAAACCAAAGTTTTGGTTCTCCTCGCGCATGCCATCGCGACATCCCCACGTGCGGGACGCGCGCAGAAACAGATGCAAATCCTGTACGCGTTCGGCGACTCTTCCCATATAAGACCGCTTTACGTTTCGCCTTTGCGTCGCCAACACATCTTATAACGGCAACAGCTGCGGCAGTTAAAATGTCAAAACGGATCGGTGCTGTCACGGTAAACGCGCATCATGTCTCTCGCGCCTGCCCGCACTGTTGGACAGCGGGTTTGTATGGCAACGCAGCTCCACACGCGCGCACGGCTTGACGGCGTCATAGAACTGAAGAGACACGAGCAGCATACTGCCACGCGCGCGGCTGTGACAGCCAATGAAGTTTACCTCGCAGAAATACCTTAAAATGCAGTGCCAAACGACCAATGTCATGTATGTTATTCAATTTTTATGATAGCCTATATAAAAAATTACAATTTATTAAAGTAAACTGGAATAAAATTCCTAGACACTTTTGAACGTTTTAGTAAAGTATATTACAGTATTTGTTTATCAATTCACTAGTTCATAGGCTACAGAGTATTACAGTATACATTAACAAATTGTAGTCATACTATAATACAATAATATCTCTCTCATTAACATAAGTAATGAATTTAAACATAAAAAGTGCATTACTGCAGGTTACATGAACTACAATAAAACATAAGTGTTAATGTTTGTTAATGGATGGATGGATGGAAAGCTTAATTCACTTTCTGTATGATCTTATAGGGTCAGGTTGTAACTCAAGTGTATAAACACGGAGTCGAAACAGTTTAACAGATGATTCATCACCCTTTCTGCTTTATTAAAAGCTTTCAGGGAGATCAAGCCAAGAGAAAAAACATCAGATAAACATCACGTTAACAGCTGGAATCGAAAGAAAACTGCCCCGAGGCATTGGCTTTGATCTTTGTCTTGGCATTTCTTTAATTCACTCCTTTACCATGATTAGTCCGGGCAAATGTACACAGAGACGCATACGGGCAACGGCAGCGTAAAATGATGCATGAATTATGATGGTGAAATATTAAAAGATCTGCAATTATTTTTGGAGAAATTAAAAATTAGGGGATCCAACCTAAAGGTCTATGAATGAGTGATCTTAAAAGAGAAAATGTCAGAGTTTAATTTAATGAGGTCACAGTTAAAAGGTTAAGACTTATAACTGTTTGTGATGAATAAAGGACTGTGACTTCTGAAGAAAGCACAACACCTCGGTACATGGTTGATTTCATATAGAACAGCTAAATGAACTAGTTTAAAATATTGAAGTACAAGTGACAAAAATGTCATCATTCCTAACAAATCTGGTTATTTTAAACATCTTCACGAACACTGCTTTGAAACAGATTGATTTTTTAAGCAACACATATAAAAACATCAATAATGAGCATTCATGTGTAGCCCCTGACTTTCTAGTGGCAATGCATTTAAGCATGGGCCATACGACTAAGCTATATGCATAAGATCAATGATACAGAACCCACTCCGTTCTATCTGTAACAGCCTTTACTGCAGTGAGATATTATTGGGCTGTAATTTAAACTGAGAGGTCTAGGTTATATCGGCTATGTAACAGAAGGAGAGAGACTGCATGGAATATCAATAGCAATGGGGATCTTGCCAACGGAGCTATGTGAAATTTACTTAATCAGAATACCTGGTTTCTAATGCATCGTGTCAGACTTTTGTCGGATGGTGCATTAATCTGATTGCTTTTCATGAGAATCTAACATGGAATGATGGGTTTGTAGTTGACCTACATGGTGGAGTGGATTATAGTAGTGTAAATCCACCAGCCGTTTACTGATTTTGTTCATGAAAATCTGCCTTTTTTCATGTTTAAGTGCTACAATTGGGTCCCACATGCTTTTACCATCCTAGAAAATGTGAAAAAGAACAATCCAGTGATTTTTGGAAAGCCATTCGCTGCAAGCATGTGAAAAATTAGGTCACTGAAATTTGGCTCCCCTTGTGATGTCATAAGGGGATCTTCTTATAATAATACTGCCCTTAATCTGCAATATCCAACCACGGCCTTGCCATTTAGTGCAGAGAGAGAGAGAGAGAGCACAATATTGACAGCACAATAGACTTTCAATTTCAACAAACCACCACCATCATTGCAATCAGTGTTTGCGTTTCATCAGCTCATTTGCATTTAAAAGGACACACCCAATAATGGCACATTTTTGCTCACGCCTACAAAGTGGCAATTTTAAAATACTATAATAAATTATCTATATGGTATTTTGAGCTAAAACTTCACATACACACTCACCTAAAGGATTATTAGGAACACTTGTTCAATTTCTCATTAATGCAATTATCTAATCAACCAATCACATGGCAGTTGCTTTAATGCATTTAGGGGTGTGGTGCTGGTCAAGACAATCTCCTGAACTCCAAACTGAATGTCAGAATGGGAAAGAAAGGTGATTTAAGCAATTTTGAGCATGGCATGGTTGTTGGTGCCATACAGGCCGGTCTGAGTATTTTACAATCTGCTCAGTTACTGGGATTTTCACGCACAACCATTTCTAGGGTTTACAAAGAATGTTGTGAAAAGGGAAAAACATCCAGTATGCGGCAGTCCTGTGGGCTAAAATGCCTTGTTGATGCTAGAGGTCAGAGGAGAATGGGCCGACTGATTCAAGCTAATAGAAGAGCAACTTTGACTTAAATAACCAATCGTTACAACCGAGGTATGCAGCAAAGCATTTGTGAAGCCACAACACGCACAACCTTGAGGTGGATGGGATACAACAGCAGAAGACCCCACCGGGTACCACTTATCTCCACTACAAATAGGAAAAAGAGGCTACAATTTGCATGAGCTCACCAACATTGGACAGTTAAAGACTGGAATTGGACAGTTAAATGTTGCCTGGTGAGTCTCGATTTCTGTTGAGACATTCAGATGGTAGAGTCAGAATTTGGCGTAAACAGTATGAGAACATATATTCATCATGCCTTGTTACCACTGTGCAGGCTGGTCGTGGTGGTGTAATGGTGTGGTGGATGTTTTTTTTTTTTGGCACACTTTAGGCCCTTTAGTGCCAATTGGGCATCATTAAAATGCCACCGCCTACCTGAGCATTGTTTCTGACCATGTCTATCCCTTTATGACCACCATGTGCCCATCCTTTGAAGGCTACTTCCAGCAGGATAATGCACCATGTCACAAAGCTCGAATCATTTCAAATAGGTTTCTTGAACGTGACAATGAGTTCACTGTACTAAAATGGCCCCCACAGTCCCCAGATCTCAATGTGCCCTGGATGTGCATCCCACAAATTTCTATCAACTGCAAGATGCTTTCCTATCAATATGGGCCAACATTTCTAAAAAAATGCTTTCAGCACCTTGTTGAATCAATGCCACGTCGTATTAAGGCAGTTCTGAAGGCGAAAGGGGGTCAAACACAGTATTAGTATGGTGTTCCTAATAATCCTTTAGGTGAGTGTATATGAACAGATGCTATTATTAAATAAAAAACATTACATGTAGAAGATTAAGAGGTGATTTATTTTGGTAGGAAACCAACGGTTATTAGAAACTCAGTGTATATGTGGCTTACTGTAGATATCAATGTTTTCTTCACATCACAAAATCAATTGAGGATAATAATAGTGGGGCATTTTTTTACAGAATTAGCATGTGGTTAGATCAATTCAAAAGGCAACTGGATTAATTTCACCATGAGAGATTGTCTATACTCAGATAACAATAGAAACTGATGCTCTGTTTCAGGGAATACAATATATGGTATTTATATTAATCATACATTAATCATCATAATTTTCAAGAAATAATGATTGTATTTTAGCAGGAATACCATATACCAGTGATTATTGGCGTGCTATATAGTGTACGCGCACCCCCCCCCAATGAAAATTCAAAACATAAAACAAAACTCAGAATTTGAACTAAACAAAACATATTAAATGATATAATGTATTGCTGTTTGGTAGTTTAATTAGGATACAATGAGGTTTAATTACACAGCATTTATGATAAATTAATAATAATAATAATAATAATAATAATAATAATAATAATAATATGTTTTATTTATTTAGCGCCTTTCAAGAACCAAATAACGCTTTACATGAAGTTGCTAAATAACATGAATACATGTAAGTATACAGTCAGTATACAACATGTAATCAACCAGATGGAACAAACAAAGAAATCTATATTGAACTTACAAAAACAAGCATAGAGCTGAGTAAATGAGTTTTGAGAACAGTGTTAAAGGTCTGAAGAGAAGAGAAATCACGAAGTATTAATGTATTTTATAAAATGTCATAAAACTGGGCCCCCTGGCACCATCTCTCGTCCCCCAGTTTAAGAACCACTGCCCATATACTATAGCGGTTACAACAGTTAACCCCAATTATTATGATCTCCTAATTTCATAAATGTCAAAAGAAGCTATGTCCTGAGAATTATCTGATATGAAAAACAGAGTGCTTGGTTTGCATGTTCCTGCCAGCTTTAAGATAAGAAAATGTCAAAAGTTCTTGCCTGAGAGAATCGCATTTCCTCAGAATCCATTTAACACGGAGGGTCCGGTTTTCACCATCATTCAAACACTCTGATTATGTTGTCAGGAGACAGACTCTCATCAGCGTTTCCATATAACTGCATATTCCCTATAAGAAAAATGATACAAATGCACCATTCAGGGACAACCTGCTTGGAGAAACTTGGAGTTATGCCATTGTGTGGCTAGAGCACTTGATAGCTGAAAATGGCACTGATTATGTAGTGAAATTTGATTTACAGATGCATTGTGACTCTTTATCGAACAATTCTGAATTCATCTAGGCAATTATTGTAATTGCCCTACTCTGAAAGCATACAAAGGACTAAAGATTACAGCCATTTGTACCCTAACCCTTGCCTAAATGTATTTTTTATAGCAGTTTCTTCAAAGTAAAAGTGGGCAAACTCCAAAACTAAAATCTATATTCAGGCAAATACCTAATGTTGCATACTAAGGAAGCAAGGCATGAAATACTAGATGCTTCTTTGCATGCATGCCGGGAGAATCATCTGTTACTGGGAGACTATTCCACCAATCAAGAGTGAGGATGGGGAAACTTCTGGACCAGAACAAGCCCAGCCTATGGAGAAATGAGGGAGATGGGTGACCAAAAGTGGTTTGTTGTATTAACCCAGCAGAGCTGTGGAATTGATGAAGGTCTGGAGGTTGAGGAGGGTCCAATCCGGGGTTTAAATTGAATCTAGCGGATGCTGGCAGCAAGTCTGGGTAAACAAAATGTGCGGCGGCATTGAGATACTGTTGGGGACATGTGTTGCAGAAGCTTGATAGTGGTCAACTTGTTAAAGGAAGAACTAACTCCTTGCTGAATTATTTTTCAATGTAATAATGTTAAAAGTGCCAAAGAATGTATTGATATAATATGTTAAATTGATCTCTGATATCAAGGTATGGGCTTTATTAAGTGCAAAACTTATCCAAATACGGTTTTGTCCATTTACAACCCTAGGATTTGCCTTAAGAATGAAATAGTCTAATATTACCTTATTCGAAAGGGTTATGAATAATAACGTGGAACTCTGCTCTGATTGGCTGTTTCACATAGCAGCTCCTTTCAGTAGCTCTGTGTGCGTAAACAAACCTTATGTTTTAGCCTGCATCAGACAAGATACAGAATTTAAGGAATAATCAATTGTTTTGAGATTGTTAATGGACATTTCTGACTGGTAATTTTTTTTTTTTTTGGGGGGGGGGGGGGGTTCAGTATGGACCTGCAAAATTTGTAACATCAATAGTAAAACTTCACCCTAAACGCTAGGAAATAGCATTTACTAGCATATACCGCTAACTCAGCAGTCACAACTTTGTTTTTGTTCTAATGGTGCTTTTCCATTGCATAGTAGCCCACGGTTTGGGTCAGGTCGGGTCAGCCCACCTCACTTTGGCTTGGTTAGTTTTTCCATCGAGTTTAGTAACACTTGAGTGGGAGGGATTATAGGCGTGTAGTTATATTTGTGCTGCCTACTGCTGTGACATAATACATGTGAGAGTGTCGTTGTACATTCCCATACATTAATTTATTTCTCAAAATTAAAATTGCCCACCACAAATAGATGTTTGCACATCGCGTTTATCACAACCTCTGTCTCACATGACAGTTTCTGTTTAAACACTTACAGCAAAGCACAGATGACAACAGGTTTACTCGAGACAGCGCAAGCTAGCATGAAGGTAAAGCTAATCTTTTACATTATAGCGGTGATGCTGTAGTGACGATTCTCTCAGACCAATCAGTGATTTACAGTGTTTTCGCGTCATGTTTTGGTATCAGCTCGGGTCGCTTGGAACCCCGACCGATGTGGTACTAAAAAAAGTATCGGGTACTTGGTACTGCACCCAGTGGAAAAGCCCTCAAAAGTAAGCTGACCCGACCTAAACCAAACCGTGGGGTACTATGCAATGGACCCCAATTAACGCCATTAATGTGTAATTTAATGTTGGGGGCGTACATCTCGACTGCAACATCACAGTTGGTGTTATGTCGAGGTTGGCCTGTCTTTTGCATGCACGAGGTTTACATAAGAAGGAGGAACCAATCGTGTTTGAGGCTCATGATATGTCATTAGGCTACCATGTATAGAACTCTTATTATATAATAATAATAATAATAATAATCTCTGCTCAAGTTTACCACAGATTTTCACAAAACTGGCAACCTTGTCTCACAAAAATGGTTTTGAGACACTGCTGTAGATTGATAGCCCTTTTCATTCATTTTCTTATTGGGGTTTGGCCGAAATGTATTGCAGTAAATGCATTTTTCACAAGTCAATTTGGTCCAAAGCCTAGATGTTGGTATTCAACAGATACTTTTTTTATTGGATGAGCAACTCACCATCTACTTCATGACAATTTACCACATACTACAGTGTACAGAAGAACTAATGCCTTTAACAAGAGAGGGTGATGGGTCAAAATTAAATAAAAACGAGTAAAATTGTAGCCTGCAAAAATTATGTTCTGGCACATTCAGTATGAATAAGTGAATCTGATAAAAACAAATTGAATTATTTGAAGGCTTTTTCCATATTAAACCATGCGTCACTAATCTTAAGTGAAAGGGCAGCTCTCGCTTCACTTGCAATATTTAAAGTTTGCTTGATTTATATGCCTTTTTCTGTCAGATATTATAATTCAGGAAGTGGAGAGAAGCTATAGTAGTAGCCAATTTTAAAATGTTAAAAACTAAATGTTATTTATCCCAAATTCTCTTATAAAATGTGTAACATGCACACTGATACAGATACAGTATGGCTACAGCTATTTCTTGTCATATTTCTTTCATATCCTCTGAAAGCATTTTTTAAATCTTTAATCTTTAAATATATTAAAATGCAAATTTGATCATATGTGAAGATTACCAAAGAGATTCCAATTCCCAATCACAGTGCTTTGTACTGTATATTTACTGTATCTAATTTACAGTGTATGAAATATTGCAATAATCCATCATCACAGTAATGATGACAATTCAGTGCTGTAGGTGCTGTTCATGGATACATATTTCACAGCCCCTAACTTTAAAATACATACGTCCAGGTGGTTCCACTCAACACAAGCACTTTAAAAGCCACATCGCCACTTAATAAAAAATTCAGAAGCCATTTTGAATCATGCTTAGTGCCAGCTGGAAGACTTTATTGAATCCTTTCAGCGCATCACTTCATAATGTGTCGCAGGGCCATGTGTCATAATTGTTCAGCATCTGGTTTTAGTGTGCATTTGTGTGCATGTGTTCGTGCGTGGGCAGGGCCGCATTAACACTATAAGGGGCCCCTGGGCTTTACCATTTTGTGTGGCCCTTCGTCCGCCAGAATTGCAGCCTACATTCTAGAGGTGTGCAGCGGAGTCAGTATTTGTATCTGTATTTGTATCTGTAACAGTCTTAAAATTATTTGTATCTGTATTTGTATTCTGATGGAACCGGAAGTGGGCGGGTCTTAAACCGGAAGTTTGTCATATTACATGAAAATGTCATTTTAAACGCATTTTAGCTTTTTATTATAATTATAACTTAAATAACTGTAAACATTTAATAAAAATAATAATACAAAATTTTAATCAAATAGACAATAACTTGATTCTCGTTACTATTATGCATGGAAAGCAAACATCTCATTTTTAAAGCCTCATACAGCTTGTGCCTGCATCATTCTATTGTAGCATTAAAATAACAAACTTGAAAGCACATTGACAAAACTGTAGGCTACATCACCTTTAAACGTTTATTGTGTCTGTCAGCACAGTTCCATCATGAGACCCATTCTGTATAATGAGTGGGATGTTTTCAGAAAAAAATAAGTAGCCTACATTAATCCCTCGTCTAGCGATATAAATATACTAATTAAACATCTAAAATGATCGTTATTTGTAAGTTGTCTGAGAGTGAAATGTAACCTAATACTACTCATACATCCACATGTCTGACACCTTGGTTTCGGTTTAAAAACATGCAGGAATTTGAAAATAAAATGCAGGACTTGCTTGATGTTTACAGAGATATTAAGGGAGATAAAGTTCGGGAACTGATTTATGTAAAAAAGTTATTAAGATCAACAAGACTCACGCTGACTTATAGATCCGAAACGCAAAAACACCTGTTTTGACAAGAATTTACAAAAGCATATTAAGCATTACAACAAACTTGCTGAGCTCATTATTATCTATGTCCATACAGCGTGTGTGCCAACATATCGAATTGTTTAATAAAAAAACTCTCTCATTAATCTTCACCTAAATAAATAAATAATCAGATATTCGTTTACAATTACAGTATTCTGTGTTATTTAAAAATCAGTTTTGACTTAGTTCAAAACAAGCAACATGATTTTAAACAATAAGGTAATTAGAAAGATTTAATCCAATGTTTCAGTTGTTATTTGCTTACTTTATTTTACTTTCAATTCATTTCATAGTAATCTTCAGTTTAAATTTAGCTTTTAAAATGTTACATTTTCATATTTTTATCTATTTACTTATTTATTTTATATTCACCTAGATTGACCATAAAGCTTGCTTCGACTAGAAGTAATTAAAAGATCATCTACCGGAGTCACACGGAGATATTCTTCATGAATATTTTATTATCAGAGTGCAACATTTTATCAAGTTTTTTTTTGGTCTTGTGTAATTAAATAAAATAAAAAAAACTAAAAGGGTATTTTTTACATCTGGGTTTAAAGAAGTTTGATATTAGCAGCGTTTTTAAGATTTTAAATTAATTCCAAAACAGCTTGCGTCTCTAAATAAGGGACGCGTAGAAAATGTCACTCAACAGGCAATTCTAAACTTTCGTTATTTTAAAATTAATTTTAATATTTCCTTGTTTTTATTTAATTGATAGATTATTTAGTGTTATCTGATTAAACTATTTGTGGCTTGTGTTTTATCCCCCTGCGCATTTAGGCATTTTGCACCCATGTTCTGTACCTTATTGATTCTGACTTCATTTTGTTTTTATTTTTTATTAAATGTAAAGGTAAATTCTGATCTAATTTCAGTTCTGTAAGTTATGGATTGCTTTCCGTTGTGTCGATGTTGCGCTGTTGCATGCTGTCACATTAAATTTAGCCGAACGTGCTAGGTGCTCTGCGTGATCGTATTTAGGGGTTTATCAAACTAAACATCAACAAACGGATTTTTCGGCAAGTATACGTTTTAAAATGTTTTTAAAAAGGTTGCTTAACTTGTCAAAGGTTGAGCTACAAAACAGGTAAGCAGTTTTTGTTTTGTTTTGGTGATGACACCAAAAACATCTCTACTGAATCTGACACAATTGTCTCTCCGGGTTGGTCTCTCTTGTGATTTAATATTATGGTCGGTGTTAACTTTCAAATGATAGAAAAGAGATTCCTGAAACAAATGTTATAAGAGTCGTCAGGTGTTTCAAGTGAATACAGAGATGATCAAAGCAATCAGATATTTCTGTGCAAAATAATAAAGCATATATAATGTCTATAAAATCATTAATTTCAGTGTTTTTTGGTTATAAATGAACCGTTTAAGGAATTGTATATAAAGCTTGTTTTTTTTATAATTTACAGTAACAAATTATATGTAATTTCTCGTCTTTTATTTCCCTGCCCGCTAAATCTCAAAATGAAATAAGATCGCTGAACTTATAGGCTTCCGAGACAGAATCTAATTTGTTATTTATTAGATTTAGTTATCAAAAATGTTTTGTGTAATATTTTTGTGTGCTGTTCTGTACATATTGGCTTTAAGATGTTGTGAGGAGTCATTTAATGAATGTTTATATACACGTTGTCTTTCATATTAAGATAAAAACGGGTCCTCAGTTTCGTCTTTGTTCATCACTTGAAAGGCACTTGTGGTCACTTTATCAGAAAGCTGTCTTTGTGTTGCCTTCAGAAATGCAATAATGGATATTTCAGACAGAAATTTTAAAAAGCTCACTAATGATTGCAGGGTAGCCTACAGTAAGTGAGAGATTTTCTTGCACAGGAACTGCATTCACGCACGGACATTCAAAGCAAAGCGATTAAGCATAATTTTAAAGGGAGTATCAACTTTTTATAAAATGCGGTTGTTATTTTTTTCCGGCATCTCGGGGCCCTTCCCAGCCCGAAGCCCTGGGCTTAAGCCCAGGTAAGCCCATGCATTAATGCGGCCCTGTGCGTGGGACCATGTGTTTGTGTGTGAGAGAGAGCGAGACAAAGAGAAAATAATCTAAACTTATTTTGAAAGATTTTCAAAATCACATTTTAACAGTTTCAAATCAAGTTTTTCAAGCAAATGAAAATGTAAAAAGTAAGCCAGTATCGTTTATTCATAAATTGTAGAAGTTTTAAATCAACAGGGTTTCTCAAACTGTGGCATAATATGTCAGTTCTAATGAGAGCAAGAAAAATATAAATTTCCTTTCCCGATTTACTTGCTACAAGCTCTATGTGACATTTTACTATGTTTTGATGTCGTAAGCATTTTCTAGACAAATTCATCCATAATGGAGAAAAAATATTCTGGCAAACCACAAAGCAATTTTACTGAGTCACAGAAGAAATTCATAATCTTGGTAATCTGCATTGAGAGTCAGTGAGCATGACAGACTTTGGTTTCCTGCACCTGTAGTCGCCTTGTTATTGCAATAGTTGCAGTTACATTATGTGCTGTACTAGCAGATATCTGTGCCTGATGTTGTTCTGTAAGTTACCCAAGTAAAACATGGTAATGTTTCTGTTGTTAAAGGGCCCATATTATGTAAAATCCACTTTCACAAGGTGCTTTGGACATAAATGTTTGTTGGCAGTGTGTGAACATAATCATCCTACAATAAAAAAATCCACTGTTTTAATCTTTGTACAGCACCTTGTGAATATGTTAGCATTTAGCCTAGCCCCATTCATTCCTTAGGATCCAAACAGGGATAAATTTAGAAGCCACCAAACACTTCCATGTTTTCCCTATTTAAAGGATTAGTCCATTTTCTTAAAAAATCCAAATAATTTACTCACCATCATGTCATCTAAAATATAGATGTTTTTCTTTGTTGAGTCGAGAAGAAATTATGTTTTTTGAGGAAAAAATTCCAGGATTTTTCTTATTTTAATGGACTTTGATGGACCCCAACCCTTAAAAGTTTTAATGCAGTTTAAAATTGCAGTTTCAAAGGACTCCAAACGATCTCAAATGAGACATAAGGGTCTTATCCAGCGAAATGATTGTCATTTTGGCAACAAAAATTTAAAATATGCACTTTAAAACCACAACTTCTCATCTTCCGCCAGTCCTGTGACGCGCCAGTGCGACCTCACGTAATACGTCATCACGTCAAGAGGTCACGAATGATGTATCGAAACTACGCCCCAGTGTTTACAAGTGTGGAGAAAGAAGACCGTATCATGTGGAATGATACAAATTAATGTCTTCGTGTCAGTTTATTGTTTAAAATGGTCCGAAAATGTGCGTTTAATATATGTAACACGTGACCTTTCGACGTCATTACGCAATTGACGTGAGGTCGCGCTGGCTCGTCACACAGCCGGAGGAAGAAGACAAGTTGAGGATTAAAAGTGCATATTTTTCTGGCCAAAAATGACAATCGTTTAGCTAGATAAGACCCTTATGCCTCATTTGGGATCGTTTAGAGTCCTTTAAAACTGCAATTTTAAATTGCATTAAAGCTGTTAAGTGTTGGGGTCCATTAAAGTACATTAAAATAAGACAAATCCTGGAAAGTTTTCCTCAAAAAACATAATTTCTTCTCGACTGAACACATCAGAAAGACATCAACATTTTGGATGACATTGTGGCGAGTAAATTATCTGGATTTTTTTAAGAAGATAATCCTTTAAAGACTAGTTACACAAATAAGTATGGTGGCACAAAATAAAACTTTTGTTCGGAGCCATAGAAATGAATGGGGCTAGGCTAAATGCTAACACATTCAAGAAGCGCTGTAAAAAGATTAAAAGTGCACGCATTGAAAAAAGATAGGTATATGTATTAATTCATTTAAGTTGAGATAAGAACATAGTAAAATATTAAAACATGGTGGTGTTTTCCTTTAAGGATTTCAACATGTATCATATCTAAAAAGATATATGATATAGTATAGTAGAGATTAGATTATTCAAAATGAGCATGACAAATCTATTCTTTACCCCATATAAGATTCACTTCCAGTTATGGGTGTCATTTTAATTATTTACTTAGTTTTTAGTGATTAGACTAATCCCCAAGGCCATTCGAATTTCATCACGGTTAATAAAAAAAGCAATGGAGATTAAGATTTTGTGTTTTGTATCCTATTACCTGATTTCACAGCTGCCAGTGACCGCAATACACGAAACAGAGGGCAACAAGTCCTCAGGACAGATTAACTCCGTTCTGCCTCTCTCATTACCCCTATATGAGACAGCAAGGCACTGCTTAAGAAAGGAGCTCTAAGCTCTATGAAGCCATAATTATCATCTCTGCAAAGAGATTATGTGCTGCACACCAAAATGGGAGGCAATGGGCTGTAAATTCAAATCATTAGGCGGCTCGAGAACTTGAGGACTATTTCAGAGACCCGGGGAGAGGAAAAGCTGTCTCCAAAACCCCCACTTACACACAACTATACATTGCGCATGTAAACAACAGAACAACACGCTTTTTTCTTCTTTGTGAGTGGTGGCCATGACACATTTATTGTTGAAAATGAAAAGTGAATAAAGACATATGTCACCCTGTATCCTCCATATGTCCTTTCACAGTAAGTTGATTAATTGTCCTCAAAGGCACTTTTGCTGTATTGCAGTTTGATTGACTGCATGTGGAGAGCCTCTCTTCTGTACTTCACTCCAATCACTATAAGTGTGTGAACGGCCACCCGCAGACACAGAAAAAGTTCAATAGCAATGTAAAAAAAATCAATTTATTTGGGTCTTTTGCTTCCTAAGAAGGTAATTTAAAGGTATTACAAGTAGGCTAATTTGTATGAATTGGAATGAAGTGAATCGTACAAAAATGTATAAATTTTTTAGAAAGAAAACAAATGTTACAGAGGTGAAAAAAATGTACAAAAACGTAAAATTTTTTTGTACGAATTCATACGAATTAGCCACCTCGTAAAATAAATACGAATTTCCACAAGATTTTGTTGTGTAGTAAATTAATGACTGTAATATAAAAAAAATGTAAATGGCTTTATTAAAGGATTAGTCCATTTTCTTAAAAGAAAAATCCAGATAATTTACTTACCACCATGTCATCCAAAATGTTGATGTCTTTCTTTGTTCAGTCGAGAAGAAATTATGTTTTTTGAAGAATACATTGCAGGATTTTTCTCATTTTAATGGACTTTAATAGAGCCCAACATTTGGTACTTGGCTCAACACTTAGCAGTTTTTTTCGGCGGAGTTTCAAACAATCCCAAACGAGGCATAAGGGTCTTATCTAGCAAAACGATTGTCATTTTTGACAAGAAAAATAACAAATATACACTTTTAAAGCACAACTTCTCATCTAGATCCGATCTAGCGCGACCTAACGTAAATGCGTAGTGACGTAGGGGGTCACGTGTTACATATATAAAACGCACATTTGCGGACCATTGTAAACAATAAACTGACACAAAGACATTAATTAGTATCAGTTGACATACAACAACGTAGGAACAGTCCTCCTTCAAGACGCTTGTAAACACTGGGGCGGAGTTTCGCGTTCGTCCTCTGTGACCTCTTGACGTCATAACGTATTGCGTGGGGTCAGCTGGCGCATCACGACCGGATCTACACGACGAGAAGTTGTGCTTTAAAAGTGTACATTTGTTATTTTTGTTGTCAAAAGTTACAATCGTTTTGCTGGATGGGACCCTTGTGCCTCGTTTGGGATTGTTTGTGGGGCTTTGAAACTCCGTTGAAAAAAACCGCCAAGTGTTGAGTCAAGTACCAAATGTTGGGCTTCACTAAAGTCCACCAAAATGAGAAAAATCCTGCAATGCTTTCCTCAAAAAACACAATTTCCTCTCGACTGAACAAAGAAAGACATCAACATTCTGGATGACATGGTGGTGAGTAAATTATCTGGATTTTTCTTTTAAGAAAATGGACTAATCCTTTAAATATATATTATTTAGAAGCAATTACACAGATGCCCACATGAAAAACTAGCATGGTAAACTATAGTATACTGTAGTAGTCTATATATTGACGGGGTAGATGGTATGTCTTTCGAAACGCTCTCGTGATACTATGATGTCAAACACTGCTCGCGGTGGAAGTATAGTTTTAGCGTTAACAAGCCACTTACGTTGCAACACAAGTTGTTTTCATCAAGTCAATTTGTTGGCTTACGTTATCCACCTTTTTCTCGAACGCGAAAGTGAGTGATGTGACGTATTTCCTTTCCGGTCCAAGACTTTCGGTTCAATAGCCAGCCGGTAGAAAAAGTGTAGTGGTAGCACGCATAAAACTTGATTTTTAACAGTTAATATTTACTACACCTCCCATTTATGAACCAGTGTGAGGATGAAATTAAGAAGTGGCTTGATATATGAAGATATATTCAATCATTTCGTGTTGTTGATCGGAGGTGACGGGTCTTCAATGGCAAATATAAAAGCACATACATACCAGTATCTTTACAATGGGAAAGTCAGTCGAGTGTTTGTACATGGATTTTACCAATACTTCGTGTTTTTAATTTTTCAGGGGCTTGTTTAAAATGTCACAACTGTCCCTCTGGTGTGAGTTTTTTTAAGCTGCAATTTTTAATGGACTTGTTAATTGCGACACGTCGAGCTTCCTGCGGTCCGACACAGTCAGCAGTATCATTCAACACATTATAAGTTATTTGAAAAAAACATAATTAACATATTAAACTACTACATGTATTGAGTTTTGTTTTCGTTTTATGAAAATATTATTACATCGCTCTTCTTACGCACTAACGTTAGGTGGAGACATGAGCTTATGAAATTATTTGCTTACTTCTTAAAGTATTTGCTTTTTCCTTTAAAACATAACAAAAGTATGCACAAACACATTACGAAATATTATAAACATTAACTAAGCAGATTATGTTGTATATATTCTGTGCTGTAATCGCATTTTTATAATAATATATAGTAGCAGAATAAATAAATCCACTAAATCAGCATATTTCTATCAGCATAATATTAGATGTTTTTAAACAATTATTGTATTTATTGTTTACTGGTAGTTTCTATGAAAGTTTATACTGGATGGATTTGTAAATACAGATCATGAGTGCATGTGTGCCACATACACATTCAGCTCTTGTGCATGGGGTTAAAACAAATGTTTTGTAGAGATTTACAGCGTTTGTATTAGCTATTATGGCAACCCCTAACTGCACAAATTATGTCGGTCTTCCTGATTCATAATAAACATTAGCCAGTCAAAATGGCACACTTGTGTCCTTCGCAAAAGACTACCATTAGCTTTAGTGGCTCACAGGAAGTCATAAACCGGAAAGCTCAAAGATGGCGGCGTCCACATTTACGTCAAGAAACAGGTGGATAGCGTAATGGTTAAAAAAGTTTCATTAGGTCATCCATTAACTCTTTAATGTTTTTCGGGGCAGGGACCCCTTAGATGAGAGAGACATGGAGCAGGGACCCCCTGATACTAAATGTGCAAAACAGAGACATTCAAGTAAGCAGTAAAGTACGAGAGGATGTTTTTTCGTATTAGGCACAATGCAAAGGGGAGTAAAATACAACTATTGACCAACCAGAATCAAGGACTGGAACTAATAGTTTTATAAATAGAAATGAACCATATTGTCACACAGCCAAAAATGTGAGACCACGCGAATACGTGTACAACAGCGCATGTGAAATCCCAGCTAACAAAGCCGTATACACTGAAAAAAAACCTGAAGGTTTACAAAGTTTTGAATCACCTATTCTGTGACTTGCTTAGTGACTCCTCTTTTATTTCCTCCATAATAGCAAAAATAACTAGACCTTTCCAGCACTAATTTTCCAATGCGCAGCTTTAGTAAATCCCGACAGTTGTTATTTAACGCCAAAATGATGGTTTGTGCTGGCCCTAAGGCTGCAATTCGTAACTTTCGAATCTTTATCGCCACCTCGGAAAAACGAAACTACATATTAAAGTTTCATGTAATGAGACAATGATGCTTATTGTTTGTGATTTGCTGCTGTTTTTACCAATACCTGGCACAGAGGGAGTACCAACAAATCATCTGCACACACTCGCTCTCTCTCTCTCTCTTTCTCTCTCTGTGTGCAATGCAGCTTGCTGAGTCCTGACAGCTTTTGATGCTTATGATGGATAATGATTGCTGTATGTTTACGGAGAGAGGTGATCAACATCCCATAGATAGAGCGAATAAAAGAGGAAGACTGACAAAGTGATATATTAGGCTTATGCGAATGCAGAAATATGTTCAGAAAGCTTGTCCAATTCATTATGATAGCCGATAAATTTAGGTAACGATGCTATTAATTCTTAAGCAAAGTCACC
The DNA here is from genome assembly GCF_027580225.2 of Misgurnus anguillicaudatus. Taxonomy (NCBI): domain Eukaryota; kingdom Metazoa; phylum Chordata; class Actinopteri; order Cypriniformes; family Cobitidae; genus Misgurnus; species Misgurnus anguillicaudatus. The sequence goes on along the minus strand of NC_073342.2, from coordinate 19,079,442 downwards.
TTAGTTTTAAAACTTTTAAGTCGTTTATAGGCGAAGGTGCACAATTTCTAAAAAACACTTTGGAAAAGGAAATGTCCACAGAGTACCAAAACACACTTGTAGCCAATCAGCAGTAAGGGGCGTGTCTACTAACCAACATTGTTGGCTGGGTTGTGTATGTGTGGGGCGAGTCTATCAAAAGCAGGTCCACATTCTATTGGGATGGGGGGTGTTTGTTTAGGTGATTTCAATGTAAACATTGGCTTTCAGAGATCATGCACCCCGCCTTTAAGGCACAAAAGTGGAGCACAGTAGAGTTTAAAACTTGCTATGATGTATGAACTGCATATATATTTTCTTAATGCCCGTAGGCCATTTTACATTTTTTTATATTTATTCATTTTCCAAAGTGACTTACGGTGCATTCAATATATAAATAGTTTTTTATTAGGATGTGTGTTCCCTGGGAATCAAACCAATAGCCTTTGCAATGCTAATGGAATGATCTATTAATTGAGCTACAGGAACATGTCATCATGTCAGGAATCATTTTTTTACCCAAGTCAACATCTTAGAACAGCCTAGCAACTGCTTAGCAACACGGCTGCATGAGCAGGCACCATTTACATTTTTATACAAATCTAGGTTTATATTAAAAATGCATTGTAGAACTGCTCTGCCATTACCTTAAATATAACCTTAGTAAGGACTAAGATCAATAAAAACATACAGAATGTGTTCTTTTGATTATTGTTTCAATTTATCATATTAATAAAAAAAAGGGTCTTTGTGTAGTCACTATTTTTTGCACAGTACAAAAAAAAGTTTTGCCAGTTTTGGGCCTGGATTTAAACTGCAAAAGGCTGTTCTGTATCTGAGTGATACAAATCGTTATATGAATGTGAAGAATTGTGACAAATTGTCTGAAGAATTTCTCTGCATAAGGCAATGTTATTAAACTATTCTGATGTATTTGGGGGTTTCGCATTTTGCCCCCATCATCCTGAGCGCAATGCTTTTCTCGTTTGATGTAGTTTAATGGCTGCCAATGCATCACGGCTTCATATTTATTTAAGGTCTGTTACTGTGCCACACATCAAACCCGAGTGGATCATTGCTGTTTTCTCAGTCCTCTGGGAGGGGATGAATGGATTTAAACAAGCAAGTTGCAGGGAAAGAACCTAAAGAGACCAAAACATTTCTCTATTTATCATTGTGAATTATATACAATAATGATGTTCTGATTTAACTATTGTGCATTGTTAAAATGTACTTCCCTTTCTTGTTGTTCTTGGATGAAAACATCTACCAAATTAAACATCTGTAAAAATGTATCAGATACATTTTTTTTTTTCATATTTTTTGCATAAATCTGTTAGTCAACCTCAGTACTGATGAAAACTACCAAATGTTCACAAAAAGTCCTGATTTTAACTCGTTAAATGCCACGTTCATAAGTGATGTCACTGATTTGGGGGGAAAACACACAAAATAACCAATATAAATATAACATTTTATTCAATATAAAAAGTTATGTAGTGATACTGGTGATTGAGTTATACTCCATATAACTCAATGTACAAGCCAGAAATTAAGCTTTGTTTTTGCACAGGCCTACTAAAGGGACCACATGGTAATCAACAATAAAAAAGACAAATTGTACCTCTTTGCAAAAGAAAAACCACCAACAATCAAGTATGCATGATTATGATGTCATGGCCCTGCAATCAAAAAATGTGGTTATAATGGAAGTCAATGGGTCAAAAACAGCCACGAACAGTAAATGAGGGAGAAAAAAATTAAATCTGATGGTGCACAAAAACTAAGAATGCATCAAAGCCAATGTTTTTACTAATCTTTGACATGCCCCAAGACTTAAAGAAATCCAGTCTACAATCACTTTTTATATTGAAAATCAGTCAAAATCAGTGACATCATTTATGAACTTGGCAATTAAAGAGTTAAAATCAGGAATTTTTGTAAAACAATTGGTAGTTTTAATCAGTACTGAGGTTGATTAACAGATTTATGCAAAAAAAAAAATCACCTGATACATTTTCACAGCCGTTTAATTCAGTGGATATTTTCATTCACGAACAACACGAAAGAGTAGTAAATTTGCCCACAGTGTACTGTTGAGTATTTGAAAAATTGCAAAGCATTTTCTCAAAATATGTGTCAAAATAAGATTTGCCACCAAATATCATTCCATTTGCTGAAACACAGAGAACGTTGTGGCCAAATCAGACTAAAAAAAACCCATAGTGGATGAAAACATCCCCAACGACACATAAGGGTTAAATTAGAATCGCAGGAAATGCCCTTCACAGGGTCAGATCAAAAGATCATAGTGTCCTGGGTCACAAATGTCACCAGGACTCCAAACCCTTTCCAGATACCTCTTGTATGCAAATGAGAGAGCAGAGAAATAAATTTGGCTTTCTCTATTGGATGCCCAGGGCCTGATTACCTACTACTGCATAGAGATGCAGACTATACCGTACATATTATTCATGAGCTTTTCGCATTTAATATTCCATTATTCTTTCTGTGATGCTTTATATTCACACAAGAAATATGAAGCAAAATATTGTTTCAGACACATGGCCCGCTATGCAAATGAAATGAGCATTAATCACAAGACGTCAATAACACCGTTTCTATCAGCAAAGAAGAAGCCCTTGATATGTCTTATAGTTTAGCCCAGTTGCTAAATCAGATTCAGAAATTGCTAGCACACCAGACTCATTAGTTTGCAGTCACTAAGGTCACAGTCTGAGTGGCATGAGGGTCACGGACAAGTTATTAACATTCAGTAAGCAGAACTGCGTCCAACACATAGCCCAATGCAGTAACATCGGACTTGGACTCTATATGTTTTCTTCTATGCGGTGCTTACAAACAACCATTATTTGTAAAATTGGTATTTGTGATGCTATTGATGAAGGAATAACATTAGTTCAACTGATTAACCCTTTGCAGTAATTGGCGTATTTATAAAGAAAGATACACAGTTATTTCTTTGTGAAATAATCAATATGTTATTTCAGTATACATTATTCCTTACCTCTGTGTGTTAAATGCCACTTAACTTACACTGCCACTGTTTTTCTCTGTTAAATATTCATTATGTAGCTACGCATGAGTGATTTCATTGGTTTAAAGAGAAATAACTGATTTAATGAGCGAGAAATAGCCAGAGGCAAACAACAGCCAGGAAAAAATTAGCCCTGTTTGTGTGTTCATATGTAGATGTCAGACTCATATACTTGCCAGATAAAAAGGATTCTGCATGTTTTGAAGAACTACTTATCATTAATTTAATAATTTATTAATAAGAGTTTCTTATTTTGACACCTTCAATATGATGAAACCATAAAGTAACCTGCATGTTTTCCAATAAATAATTTCACGCTTAAAATCCCCCTGTGGTGAAAATCAAGCCGTCATTGTGTTACAAACTAACTCCAAATCCATCATTTAACACCATTGTTAAGTAGTTTCTCTGTAAAATGAGAGTTTTCCAAAGTGGTTTGAAATTGTTTTGTTTTCCTACGTCACAAACATGTAAGCAATCACATCAACACAGTTGACCATAGACTGTAAAAAAAAGATGGACGATGCGGCGTCGCTTCCTTCCATTGTAATGAATTGAAGCCAAAAATGTCCGACCATGGGCGCTGCCATGTTACGTAAAAACGTCAATTTGGAGCCAGGGCATGCGCAGAAGGAATCGTACGTGGAGCCAGAGGCGGAGCCGCGGTATCAAACTTCCGCCCAAACGCTAGCATGCCCAATTCAACCACGCCAATCATAACGACACGCCTTGTTTCTATAGCATCAAATTAATAGCTAAAATGAAACTTAGCACAAAAACGAACAATTGAACATATACAAGGGTGATAACAACTACCTTAAAGGATCAAAACATCTTTCAGAAAATTTTATTGGAGCTGGGTCCCGTTCGTTTGCATAGAGAGGGCGGGGTTTATGACTTGCACTGCAGCCAGCCCCCAGTCACTAATTGTGGGGACACATTTCAAGTGAGAGCAAGGTTACATCGTTTTACCTTTTAAGATACATTTTTACATTTCCTTTTCGAGGAGACTCGCGCTGCGTCACTGCGGTGACACTTTGGGGATGCCTCCAGGGGTAAGTGCATCTGATATATCAAATTCAACCAATAGTGAGGCTTAACCACAAAGGCAGGGTGACGTGGGAGCCAGGAAGTATATCGCTATCTGAAATATTGTCAAAGATGACGTTACAGGCACGCAGGAAGTATGGCAAGGGAGACGCAGCGTCTCGTTCCCTTCTCAACTTACAACAGTTACATACGTAACCTGAGACGTTTTCATGTATCAAACACAACTATGCAAAAAAGCATTTTGGTATGAATCAACATTTGCATACAGAAAATATAAGCATTTAAAGCGAACAGTTTAGCACGTGTGCTTAAAAGTCTAGAATTTTTATGACATTATCCTACACTAAACATTTTTTCTTGCATAAAATAGATTCAAGCACTTTCAATGACCTGTATCTATCGAATTTTCCCCCCCAGATTCACAAACTTTCAAGGATTTCAAGGACCCATGGGAACCCTGATCTATGTACATGTATATCTATGGTCTGAGCTGGAGCGACAGAGTGGAGGTGGGGACTAATTTGCATATTCTTATCTATGTACTGAGATGCTGTGATTCAGTAAAGGTGGGGATTAATTTGCATATTAATAAATCTGCATATACTAAATGAGTAAAGGGTGTAGAGTACATTCAAGCCATTTAAATCCAAGAAAAAATTATTATCACAGAAACAACTTTTATTTATGCTGTTTTGATGCTGAAAGATGATTTTTAAATGATAAAATTACCATAGGGGGACTTTAAATTTCAAGGTCAATATATTCAACACAATCACATGATAAGTCGTACGTACATATACATTTGTATAACCAACTTTGTACGTTTTCGCCCCTGTTACGTTTAGGAATTGAAAATTATAGTTTTTTATCTAATAATCGTACATTGGATTTATTATGTACAAATGTATACAAATTAGCCAAATCAAATATGAATTCCAGTAAAATCAGGTTGATGTATTTCTAAATTTTTTATATATATTTGATTTCAACAGGCTTACAAATAATCAGGATTATTCTCTCTTTGGTTTAAAAGAATCTAATGTACAATTTAAAAGGGTAAGTAAAGTCCATGCATGGGTTGGGTTTAAATACTTCTAGCGTATGTTTCTAAAACCGAATTTAAAATATGCCACGAATGATTAGAATTAAAATATATATATTATTGTATTGTGGCTTCTCTGTTTTGCCCTTGTTGTTGTGCCAAAATGCAATAAACCGAAGTGCATGTGCACTAAATCATTTTTGACAAGTCAATTTCCCTTAATTCACTTCCTTAATGAAGATAAACAGCTTGTGTGTTGTTCAGAATGTGTAGCTTAAGTAAACATAGACCTGAAACGATTAGATCTGCATAACACCGGTAAAGCTAAGGTAGCATTTTCAGATGAGCTTGTCAGTGCTACTAATGCGTAAGGGTGCGTGAATGACAGATGTATAGAAAGTAAAGTGATGCATTAAATAATTCTCTGTTTGAGGTCAGGGCTGCTCGAAAATCCAATTTCTGCTCTGTCTGTTTAAAGATAAAAACAACACATCAGAGCTCATCTTTCTGATAGGGTGCAAATTTCTAATTCATAACCTTTCGTTTATGCCTCATTTAAAGTAATAAGATTTTTGGAGTAGAATGAAAACAGTATCAAGTCAAAAAATGTGCAGATCCACCAAGTTTTAAAAATGTATAACTTGCGATACACTGTGAATGTAATTTGCATTAAAGAAATCAGACTAAGAATTTAGGTTTGCTATTAGTACCCTTAATTCAAATACGCCTTTACCAAATGTACCATGATGAAACAGTTACTAGATGTTGTTACTACTGTAATAAATTATTCCTGTTGCAGTGGGTACATGGTAAAGTTGAAACAATGTTGGGATCTGTTCCAAAACTTGACAGCAATGAAACAAATAATGATTTCAGACTAAACTATTCTGACTAATGCTGTATTGATTTAAATATATCTATAACCAACATTTTTCTCTCCTTGCGTTTCGTTTAAAGCTTAGTGTATTATGTCAATAGCCAAGTTCACTAAGTTGGAACACAGCAATAGAGTGCATTACTTTTCTTTAAGAGGGTTTTTGCGATTTCATTGCTGACTCATATGACAGAAAAGCTGAGACGGGTGGGCTGCTCTCTCACACTTTAATGCACCTGGTTGATTCACAGCCAAAGTGTTTTTCTAGAAACTTTTCTGTTCGACTTCCAGCAAGCCGCAGTTATCCTCTTAACTTGCCACAGAGGAGAAACGTGTCTGTTTACACAGAACAAACATGGTCCTTTACTTTAGTGCAGGTTTGCAACTTGAAAGAAACACCTAAGATTGAATTCAGACAGAAGATAAAGAGAATATTTGTTATAGAAAGATAGAACGCAAATGATTTTCTGTGCAGATTTTGGAAGAAATGTTTTAATATTTTATATCTGGTTCCAGATTTATTATAGTCAGATACATCTCTGATGTGTCCCAATGATGTGCATGGTGGGAGGGGGGCAGGAGGTGACGCACCTATTATATGGATTCTCCATAGGCTAGCCTGTATAATTTTCTTCATATCAGTTTTTTAGTTTGTGGACTTTAGAGGCTGCGTCCTTTAAAAACAGAGTCCTCAAAGCCTTCGGATCCAGGGGCGCAAATTCAAAATGTATGTTGCTCGTGTTTTCAAAATATGGGTTTGTTGCGTCATGTGCACCATGTGCATCACGTATTTTGTCAAAATAAGTGCCTGCTGCACACACGTCAAAACCGTTTATGATAAAATAGACGCTCACGTTCACAAAATACACGCAAGACACTCCCTTAACAGTAAACTCTGATTACGCATGAGATTATGCGAGTATCTGGCAAACGCAAGCGTCTCTTTAATCAAAAACCCTTTAGACACGCGTGCAGCAGGCACTTTTTTTGACAAGACACGTTAGTATTGTAGTTTTCAAATACGTGATTAGTTATCACAAAGGCGCTCTCTGTTTATATTTCAAACACGCTGCCTTTGAGGTGTGTCCGAAAGTCTTTGTCTGAGCTGCCTTCATGCCCCCGAAGTCATTTCCTTATGAGGCAGCGAGGCAACGAGTCACTGCCTTGAGTTTTCGGACGCAGCGAAGATGTCCCCTTGGCTACAGCAGTTCATTGGACCGAATGCGTCAAATAGAGGCACCATCTTAAAACAGGAGAGCCTGGCATCAGCGTCATTGTAGGCAATGGTGTAACGGAAATAAAATCACCATAAATCGTTATGCATGCGATTTTCTTGGTTTTCTTTTGGTTCGTTTCAACAGTCAGACATGTATTTAGCATTGAGTCCAGAAAATTTTTTGTTTTAATATTATGAAAATCTACTTTTTCTAACTATAATGCATAGTGCTAGTAGGCCTAACATCCATACGCAGCACAAAAGTCTGGCATCGTCCATGAATTCAAAATACAGGCGGAGATAGCAGCTTTACCTAGCTACTTCCTATGACAAGACCCCTGTTCGAGGATGGCGGTGGTTTTGACGCATGCGTAGAACCCCAAGGCGACATCTAGTGTACATATCTATGGGTTCACTCACCTTGGCGAACACATATTTTGAAATTACGAAGCACACACATGATGGGCTACATACATGTGACGAACTTCGCATCGTGCACCCTCGAAAAAAGAAGTCACCGGCTGCTACTGATATATTGATTAATATGGACTTCAAAACAAACAGCCACTATCCAATCACAATGCTAATTCAATATAACTCTGAATGTGCTGAAGAAAGGAAGTCATATACACTTGCAATAAAGGGTTCATTTTCATTTTCAGGTGAGCTATTCCTTTAAAGGTCCAGTGTGTAGATTTTTAGCTGAATTAAATGGTGTACATTGTAAACAACGGCTCAGTCCACAGCCCACCCCTCCCTTTTGAAATGCATAGTGAACCTACGGTAGCCACCACAGGACAAACATGTCATCGTCTGAGACAACGTAGTGCCAAAACGCACTCAATAGAACAATTTGTCCGTTTAGGGCTACTGTAGAAACATGACGGCGACTTTCTTGTAATGGGACCCGCGGTGTATGTAGATAAAAATGGCTCATTCTAAGGTAATAAAAACAATACAGTCCATTATGCAAGGTCGTTATACACCACTGATAATATAGTTATGTGTATTATATTGCATTTCTGTCAAGAGATCCTTCTAAAAGTTACACAGTGCACCTTTATGTTGCCCTTCCTTGCAAAGTGACTTTAAAATCTCTTTTAAACCTTTATATTTCAAGCAATAGTTTACATACAGATAAGCTAACGACATGATGAGATTCCTAATTTAATCACGCCTAGAAATGTAGTTGTGCCCGCAAAGATATACGAATACTATTTCCTCCAGCAACATAGACAAGACTCACCTGAATACGGGAACAAAAGGTTTTTGTTTTCTTTATAATCTGTTTTCAAGGGCATTTTCTCCATTTCATTATCTAATGCATCTGCACTGGGGACTTATGTCACTGTTCCTATTTACATCTCTCTGTAGAGAACACAGCATTGTGGGGATTGAATGCGGTTACAGGGTTGAATTGCTAGTATGTGGAAATGAAACTCCCAGAAATCCACTGACTGTCACAGTATGGGGCTCAGAGTTTTGTATTTCAGTCTGGTGTCACAGGGGCCGGGAGCAGCTCTTATGTGATCATTGAAAGACTGTGAAGACCTGAATCTTACTTTTTATTGTTTATATATTAGGGATGCACCAATACAAAATGAAAAAAAATGATAATAATAATGAAGTGCAAGATAAGTAATTAAAAAAATATATACAAATATTTCATTAAAAAATCAAAGTTAACTTTAAAGTAAAGTGCATTATAAATCTACATGATGACATATGGGGATAAACGATACAAGAATGTTGTCTAACTTCATTAAAGGATTAGTCCATTTTCTTAAAAGAAAAATCCAGATAATTTTCTCACCACCATGTCATCCAAAATGCTGATGTCTCTCCCCGTTCAGTCGAGAAGAAACCATGTTTGAAATTAACATTCCAGGATTTTTCTCATTCCAATGGAATTCAATAGAGCCCAACATTCAACACTCAACTCAACACTCAACAGCCTCCCCCAACGGAGGATCAAAGGACCACAAACAATCCCAAACGAGGCATAAGGGTCTTATCTAGCAAAACGATTGTCATTTTTGACAATAAAAATAACAAATATACACTTTTAAAGCACAACTTCTCGTCATGTAGATCCGGTTGTGATGCGCCAGCTGATCCCACGCAATACGTCATGACGTCAAGAGGTCACAGAGGACGAACGCGAAACTCCGCCCCAGTGTTTACAAGCGTCTTGAAAGGGGACCGTTCCTACATTGTTGTATGTCAACTGATACTAATTAATGTCTTTGTGGCAGCTTATTGTTTAAAATGGTCCGCAAATGTGCGTTTTATATATGCAACAAGTGACCTCCCTACGTCACTACGCATTTACGTTAGGTCGTGCTGGACCGGACCCAGACGAAAAGTTGTGGTTTAAAAGTACATATTTTTTATTTTTCTTGTCAAAAATGACAATCGTTGCGCTAGATAAGACCCTTGTGCGTCGTTTGGGATTGTTTGTAGTCCTTTGAAACTCCGTTGAAAAAAACTGTTAAGTGTTGAGTTGGGTATTGGATGTTGGGCTCTATTAAAGTCCATTAAAATTAGAAAATACCTGCAATGTTTTCCTCAAAAAACATAATTTCTTCTCAACTGAACAAAGAAAGACATCAACATTTTGGATGACGTGGTGGTGAGTAAATTATCTGGATTTTTCTATTAAGAAAATGGACTAATCCTTTAAACATGCAACATGCAAGAGCGCTTCAAGGGTCTACATCTAATCTTTGTCTGGTCATGCTAATTTTGTGCCAAGATATTTTATATTTCAAAAAGCCCTCAGCCTTTATAAATGATGACTATATGGAATTAATGCATAAGATTTAAGGCAAAACACTGCAGAGCTTGCAAATCCTAGAGGAGCTCCTGTAAATGTAACGAAATGAGGTATTGACTGCTTGTCAGAAGAAAGAACACAATCATTTGTCTCCACTGAAAGGCAGGAACCGAACTTGAGATTGCAAGCCAAACAAATGACAATGTGTTTGTTGAAAATAACAGAGTGCCCACCACTGCGAGGGGAACATGGCAAACATCGGAAAGAGACGTCTCTGACATGATCATGTAGGGAGTGTCAAGAACCAATAGATCCATTTGCAGCGAATGTATTTACCCGCATCTATAATGCAAATAATTATTTATTGATCATTTGAACTGATTTATGAAACTGCTGGTCCAGACAACACACTTCATCATGAGTCACTATGATTAGTATTTCTGAGCGGGGTAAAAAATCCTGTGCCACTTCTGGCGAGAAAAATATTCATTTTTTTTGTTATTTACTTGGGACATGATTTAAGATACTGCTGCAAGGTCTGAGATTACTGACTGTATTATGCCAGGACTGTTAGGGAGCGAGTCAAAAGTTCTGTTTAATCACGATGAGCCCCACAAAAGAAAGTCATGTTTGGAACGATATATCTACTGTAAAGGGGGTGAGTAGATGATATAAGTCTTTAATCCTGGACACTTTTCATTTGGGAATGAAATGACTGCTGTCATGGTTATTTCAATACCCGTTAAAAAGATCAACATCCAGCATGTTTTGGGTGCTGGTATGCTACGGCCCAGCAGGTTCCTTAACAAGTTTAAATATATATATAATAATTATTATTATTCTATATAGATAGTATTGTAGTGAACTTCAACAGACATTGCATAACTCCAAAAAGCAAACCACTTGCCTCAGAGTATAGCAAGGAAATTGGGATCTGGCCACCGGGTCATTCGTCATCTTTCAGCAAAGCACCCAGAGGACCTTCAGACTGAGACACACACATATATATGTGAGAGACTTACAGAGAGAGCATCCCGGAAACCAATTTAGACCGAATCACATTCACACAAAGCTGGAGACCATCGACTATAAATCATTGAAAGCTTGGACAGAGAACAGTGGCCTACCTCTGAGATGTCTCCTATCATCAGATTCTTTATGGGCCAAAGAGGAAGTGGGTCATGACTTCCTGCACTCATTTTATAGCTGAACAATTTCACCTCAAGAACTTATGAGCTTGTGTGAGGGACACACTAAGCTAAAAAAAGGGGGGGGGGGGGGTTCAATGGTATTTCAAGCATTCTGACTTATTAACACAGTTATGGAGTTGTTTCCTCATGCTAAACGTAGGCAAAGTGTCAAAAAAGCATTTGGGCGTGTTACAGAGTATTTCTGTGCCGAATGCACTTCGGCAGGGTTTGTAAAAGTATCGGAAAGTTTTTTTCGATTACAGGTCCAGCTGACGTTTCAGGGGTTTCTATACGTATCACTTCTTTATATGGGCACTTCCCCCGGAAAACCCCACCGACCTGTCAATCAGCGGGAGACGCTAGAACTTGCAAACATCACATCACGCGACAGCTTTGTTTAATTTCAAAACTCAACAATGGCACGAAAGAAGAAGTGTGTTTTTTGATGTAAGGAGAAGAAATCCAGCCTTATGAAAACAATGGATATAGTTTATTATCCGGGGTAGCAGCCGAGTTTTGGGTGTGTGTTTGATGCGCTGGATTTTCCCAACCGGGTCATGAGTTGCATGTGGTAAGTAGACTTCTGTCTTATGTTGGAAATAGGCGCGTGCATATTATATAAATGACACAAACATGTAGTGAATCATAAGTTATAATTGTTGTATAGTGTTGCATGACTCATACTCGCTCCTCCCACGGTATAACTCCTCCTTCTTCACTTTTTCGCACGTTATCGGAAAGATTCGGTAAAGCTAATCTTTCTTTTATAAATCTGATTAAACTAAAGACTCTTCTGAGATATGAAGGATGTAATACTACCTTATAGGTACTCCAGATTAACATCAGACATGCAGAAACAGCGTGTGTTACGTGAGCTTTAAGGAACAGATTCATAATGTTTAAATAGGTAACATGAACATTTTGGAATTTTTCACTCTTACTATTAAGATACTATTTAACTAATAAACGAATAAAATACAAGTCAGTTTCTATCACTTTCTAGCACTTTAAGCATAGCTTAGCACAATCCATTGAATCTGATAAGACCATTAGCATCGCGATAAAAAATAACTAGTGATAGACCGATATATCGGCCGGTCGAAATGTCGGGCCAATTTTTGCGAGTGTTATGTGTATCGGCATCGGCCGATACGTGGCTGCTGTGTTCGCCGTTTTTTTCCGCCATTATTTACAGAGTGCCGGAAGCCGCAAGCGATTGCAGGTCATGTGACGAAAAACAACCAACCTTTCCATGACAACATCAAAAGCTCGGCCTAACAGCTGATCATAGATGGACAAAGCGGGTTTTAATTTCTCATCTCTATGTGGTGGTTTCCCGGACAGGGATTAGACCTAGACTAAAATAAATGTAAGAACTGTCCAAACTAATAATGTCTCTTTTTAACATATCTTAAAATACATCAATGCCCTGTGTTTTACCTCAAAATAGGCACAAGTAATGTTTTAAGGCATGTTTGTTAAAACTAGTTATATTTCCTAATTCAACTTTTTACTATTTGTTAAATATAGTTTTTTTTAAGTTCAATGTTACTTTTTTTATTGAGAATTGTAACATTTGGCATCAACATTGTGTTGTTTTTATGACGTAAATTGAGTGAGCAAAAGCAGTATCGGCTCCAAATATCGGCTCAAGAAAATCGGCAGCCTGTATCAGTCATTGGCTAAGGCTGATGAAACAAAAATCAGTATCGGCATCGGCACTGAAAAATCCATATCGGTCGATCCCTAAAAATAACCAAAGAGTTTTGATTTTTTTCCTATTTAAAACTTGACTCTTCTAGGCAGATATGCTAGGAACTATACTCTCAAACTGGTGTAATAATTAAGGACTTTGCTGCTGTAACGTGGCTGCAGCTTTGCTGCTGTAACATGTTTTTTGCTAAAAAAAAGCTGAAATAAGTGCATTTTTGTGAAGGAATTTTACACGAAACATACACAGAGTTTAAAATTAGTAAATAACGTTTTGGGTTAAGTTTTTTCATAAATTGGATAATCACGGTATTGCAGATTAACATAAAAATCATCAGGAACATGTTTTTATGCAAATGTTTTCTCTTAATTGACAAGATAATTCTTCAATGGCGGGGAAAGAGTTAAGAAAGGCTGGTAGATATTTTAAATTCGCCATTTATCCTTTGTAGCGCAGTCTTTAAACAAGCAGATTCAATTAAATGCAATCTGTGCAGAGGGTTGCAAAAACTCAACAACATGTCTCTGACAACATGAGGCCAGACTGTGGAATGGGAAATGATGAATATCAAAAGTTTTCTGCACAGCTTGAACAACAACCCTCTGAGGCAATCTGAACCGAGCAAAGGGACAGACAAAGAACAGTTGCACGCGGCGTATCAAAGATCATCTCTGGCCTGTTATCTATTATTCATTTCATACAATGTTTTAGAGAGAATAAGGTTCGAGTGGAACCCCTGGTAAGCCAATTAGACTTTACAGAGTCAAAAACATAGCAGCATGTGTAACATTTTCAATGTGTGGGACTTATGAATAATTTATTAAAATAATTTACACTGTTCACCTCACTAGTGCAGCACTTTTTACAATGCTGTCTAGACTGAGCAAAAATTGATTTGAGTCAAAATATCTGAGCAAATTAAACAAATATTAAATATATGTCACATTCTTATCTTTTAAAGTGAAGTACAGATTTCTTCTTACTTTTACCATTCAACACCTCAGTAGAATATAGTGAAGCTCGTAGAAAAGCTGACCTTGTTTTATGCCACATAGTTACAGCATTTGGACAATTTAATGACCCCTGAAAGCCCGAAGAAAGCACTATGGCCTGCATGCCCTTGAGGTGTTTATGTGGTCTACAAATCATGTCCAAGTTCTTATATATTTTCTTTATATGAGATTTAAAGTTTTAATACAGCATAATATGTGTTCATGTGCATTCATCAAGTCATTTTGATTGTAAATAAATGTCAAATGTTTTTTTTTTTTTTTTTGGAAGGGGGGAGCATGCATTTAGCTCTTTTTATAATTTTAGACTTGAAAACATCATGAATTCCAGTGGAAACCTTTATAGAGGATAGAAGCCTTGTGTTTTACATGAAATACTGTTTGATCTCAGTTAGGTGTCATATAGACGGTAAAGGATAAATTTATGATAGCTCTGTAAAGAAATATTGTTTTTTTATTTCAATTGTGTGGATCTTTCAGTCTTACAGTGTTCCTGACAGATCTGCGAGAACAAGTGTCATGTTTAATGGTAAGGTTTGATTTTTTGTGTGGAAGGGGGGGGTGCTCAAAAGAATCACTGATCAAAGGAACGAGATGTGAGGAACAGTTTCAAAAGCAGATGGGCTGGATCTTCATGTCCACTTCAGACAAACAGGCCAGTTCGTCGTTCACAATATCATGCAGCTAGTGCAAGCATTCATTCATTTGAAAAGCTAGTTGTTTTAGTTTTGACCCAGATAGCATTGGTTCGATCCTAGCGAACACACGTGCCTATTGGTAAAAAAGGTAGGCTACGCTTTGAATGCGCTGTAAATCGCTTAATGCCAAATGCGTAAATGTAAACAACTGTGTGAAGTTTAGAGTAGATTATGTTTCATAAAAAGTTAAATAAATAACCAGTAAATTACCTTAGTTCAATTCATAGCTAACGCGTATTAACTATAAGTTACACTTAGCAAACATTAGGCTACTGTGTAAAATTAATGTACGATGTTGGCTATTAAATTCTTACCTGACTGCCAAATCTCTCAGCACAGTGTTGATTCATGCTCACTGTTTCCTCCTTTTTTGGAAAACGAAACATTTTTATTTTCCACAAGGTATTTGTTTCAGAGGTCCGTTTAATCGCTAGCCAGAACATAACGTTAAACAAGCGCAGACCGGAAGTTAATTTTCGTCCAGACGCATCACCGCAGCAACGCGAGTGCGTCTATGCACATATAGATCAGTGGAAGTGTGTTATTTATGTATTTATGTATTTATTTTCAAAGCATTTTCTTATTTTCTACACAGTTGAAAACAAAACCTTTCAACATTAATTTAACCTACGTCCAGCAGAGATAGTTAAGCTAAATTTCCCTTCATTTTCTCATTTCTCTATTCTAGACTTGTGATTTTAGAGTAGCCTAAATATAAGTTACATATATAAACGATTTAAGTAAAAGTAGTTTCCCAGGTAAATTTCTGTGGTAAAAATAATTTCCCATCTAAAAATAATGTAATACTTGAATGTACCAAAAATATACTTAAATAGGTAAAAAAATATATATAAAATAATGTATCAAAAGTACATTTGTAGTAGGCTACATGGTTATTTTGTGCTAAATAAAAGTGCAAAAATTATACACTACAAATATACTAATTAAAAGGGTTGTTCTAATAGTAGCTTACTTTAGTGCACTTAAAAAAAAAATACTAAATATCACTAATTGTGTACAAAAGCCTTGGAGTCGTAAATAATTCTAATCAATCAGTGTTCAGGATGTGATGTCGCCACGGGAGGAGGAGTTGCAAATCGGGTAGAGTGACTCACAGTGCACGTGAGAAGATTGAGAGTTCAGCATCTGTATTTAGTCAAAGTGTTGCAAGACATCGAATTAAAGTTGTACTGGGTTACAGTGTGCGTACATATGCAGTAAGTGGTAATCGTTTTATATATATACACTTTTATAGATGATTATCATTAGTTATTATTAGTTTGTTCTACCTACTTGATTCCGTGTATTCACGGATATTCCTGTGATGTCTTTGTTGTAAGATATTCAGAAATATATATTGTATATTATGCTATTATTGCAATTTAGTATTTATTATGATGGGTGCGCGTTATAAGATGAAACTTAATCAACGTCGTAATTATATCTTTAGCATATGTCCAGACATGTTGTTGTTAAGATGACTTCATGCTGTATTCACGGATTATGTCGCCCTCTAGTGGGCATTCGAGCATAAGCACCCATGCTTTAGTAATATGTTTTTGTTAAATTTAAATTATTGTGTGTTATTTAGTTTTAATGTTTATTATGGAACATTTGTATATTTATCTCACTAAGTTTATTCTTTAATTCATTTCAGAAACCACACACACATATATGTATACTCAAACAGTCTTCATTTAATCAAACATAAAACAAACCCATTGAGTGCTCTTGTTCAATATTAAGATCTCATTCACTTCTGGCAGACTGCCTACTGTGTTTCACACCCCTGAAATTTAACATTACAACAAATCCCTCCATTTCAATAATACTTAAATAGATTTTTAGTATATTGAAATAAATGGTGTGTAAAAATAGCAAAAAATAGTAAGATGTTTATTTAAGAAGTATAAAAACTAATTCTATTTATATCAAGTACAAAACTGGTGCATTAAAATAACACATCTACATGTAAACTCAAATTATTTGTGTTTAGAACAAGTGAAAAAAAAATGTCTCTCCCCGTCGGGGAATCGAACCCCGGTCTCCCGCGTGACAGGCGGGGATACTTACCACTATACTAACGAGGAGTGGGGGTTGATTTATCGTGACACCGTAAAATATCGCACGATATTTACCCGCAACTTCTATTTTTGGCCTTAAAGTTCAGGTTTTAGATGTTATAATATTCGTCTGTCCATTGAAAATTGCTTAATTTGTTTACTTTAAATTCATACTGCGAGTTTCCCCACGGTTTAATGTTGAGCTCTTATTCTTAACGAAAGTAAAACACTTGCGCCATCTGCTGGAGTGTTTAAGAAAATATTTTGGTCCTCTTGACTTCTCATTAAAAAAAAAAAGATATCAGAGGGAAATACATTATACATGGTCCACTTTATTATAACTTTGTCTTAACACTACAGAGAAATACTAAGGTTTGCATACACAGTAAGGCCAAGGGTACATTTGGGATGATGTAGAAAATCAAATTCTGATAAATTGCTAAAAACAGAAGCACACACATGAATGCTGAAAATCAATGAAATAAATGAGTATACTGCAATACAAAAAGACAAATTCATCCAATTGACATGGTACATGTTATATATGCAGAGTTAGATGCTCCTTCTGAACATCTAGGGGTACATGCAAGATGTTCTGTACAAATAATCCAGACTGGATTAAATTAAATCAGTCAACTAGGAATGATATAACACCCGATACACAATTTGTAATTGTGTTCGTGAGTGCATGAACATAAAGCACTTTATGTATCAAAAATAAGACACAATAAAGTCTCTCATGCCTATACTAGTTTGAATATATTCAACAATTTTATGTATGCCCACTACAGGTCCTGTTAAGATGCCAAAAAACAAAGCCAACGTAACCCTCTCGTGCCTGCAAGCCTTACAGCATCAGCTTCCTGTCCGGGTGCTCAGATCGGCCCGTCCTCTGATGTCTCGCTTCCAAGTGTTTGCTTTGTACTCGGTCAAAGTGTTGGAGCAGATCACTGTAGTCTATATGAGGCTGAGCTGGTCGTTTCTCTTTAACAGGTACCTTTATATCTTCTCTGTAAAATAAAAGTGACACTATAAAGCAGTACGTCTGGATACAATACAATACAATGTATGTGGACGCACCCTTCTAGATTTTAGGTTTGGTAATGGTAAGAACTATGGAGATATTTACTGTACTGTACTGTAAACAGATTATAAGATTGTCTAGTTTGTTCAGTGGGATGCTGGTACTTACACGGTCCTCATAAGTTCAGGGTTTGGCACGCAGCTGAGCCGATGTGACAGTAGCTGAAATGCCTGACTCTGAGGAAGCAGCATTAGCAGGCCATACAGAGCTTTGATCAGATAGGGGTTGTGCTCTACGTCAAGTAATTGAAGACGGAGATCTGTAAAGGCACGAGTGTAAGTGTGATACTCAATATCAAAAATGTTTTACTTCGGTTTAATGATCACGACTTACAGGTGAAGATGGGGCTTTCAATTAACTGCACAAGTTTATCCACCTCCATGAGAAAATCCACAGTCACCTCAAGATCTCCGCTTATCAGTTCAGGTCAAGGGATTTACTGTGAAATTAGGAAATTTAGCAAATAGAGTCCATATACATTTGCAGACCATGCAATAAAGGATACAATTTTTGGATGAGGTCATAAGCATGGTGATAATTCTGCGTGAGAAAGCAGAGAGACACCGTGGCCACCGGATTGTGACACCAAGAGCGATACAGGCAACAAAAGAGCGCACAGCTTTCCTAAAGGGTTCAAAGAAAACAATGGTGATGACTACAGTTTAGATACACTTTTTGACTAGGTCTCATCTGGCAAGCAACCTTAAAACGTTGTGTTACCTGTGTGCGCAGGTCTTTGAGCTGGTTTCTAAGCTGAAAAAGTTCAGCAGAGGTAAGCAGAATAGTGTTAAGCGTCTGCACCATGGTGGAGGCGAACTTCAGGTCTTCCTCCTTTAGCAAGATGTCCGCCATGGAGTGAAATATGTTTTCCGCATGGAGGAGGAGACATAGCTGCCTGATAAGAGACGAATCTTATCAGCGCTTGTTTAGTAAATGAGTTGTATGCTCAAAATTACAGGGATTACAAACAGGGTTCCCACAGGTCCTTGAAAATTTGTGAATTTGGGAAGGCCCTGGGAAGTTTTTGAAAATATACATACATAGATACAGGTCATTGAAAGGGCTTGAATCCATTTTAGGCAAGAAGTTTCCTGGAAAAGAATCCAATCCAAAATGTAGTGTAGGATAATATCATAAAAATACTAGACTTTTTAAGCACACGTGCTAAACTGTTCACTTTAAATGCTTATATCTTCTGTATGCCAATGTTGATTCACACCAAAATGTTTTTTTTGCATAGTTTTGTTTGACACATGAAAACGTCTCCGGTTACGTATGTAACTGTTGTTCCCTGAGAAGGGAACGAGACGCTGCGTCTCCCTTGCCATACTTCCTACGTTCCTGTAACGCCGTCTTTGGCAATATTAGATAGCGATATACTTTCTGGCTCCTGCGTGACCCTGTCTCTGTCGTTAAGCCTCACTATTGGTTGAATTTTATATACACATTCAAACGCACTTACCACTGGACGCATCCACAAAGTGTCACCACAGTGACGCAGCGTGAGTTCCCTCAAAAGAGAACTGAAACAATGTATCTTAAAAGGTAACACGATGTAACCCCGCTCTCACTTGAAATGTGTCCCCACATTTAGTCCTTGAATTTGAGGGTATTGGACCTGAAAGGTCCTTGAATTTGAAGTTAGCCAAGGTGTGGGAACCCTGTACAATTTTCCTGGGAATTTCATTGGGCGGTTTACCTGATAATGAAGACCCCCCTCATTTCTAGAAGTTTCCTTTCTATACTGAAGCGTTTGAGCAAATTAATCATGAACTTGTAGAAGTATGAATTCATGCTGGGGGTCGACGGAGATAAGTCTGCCATCTTGGCACCTGTCAAATAAAGTGTTTTTTAGATTTGATCCTGCTTGAAAATCCAGTCTCTATTTATGAGATTAGGAGCATCAAAGTTAATATTAAAGATATCGAGATTATATTTATACAGAATGTTCTTTATAATTTTTATGTAAAAAATAGAAATTATACTCACCGACCACCACCTTATCTCTGACCCCTCCTGGAATATGGAGCTCTGATTTGGTATCCGAGGTGTCACATGATCCAGAGGTGTCCGTCTGTCCTGCTGGCGATGATGCAATCTCGGCTAAAACCTCCAAGTCTTTTAATATCACCTGTGAGAGTTGATGGATTTTTATATTTTTTGGCCTGTTTTATTAGCACGGAGATCACATTTAAATGCCAACTACTTACTTCATCCGACTCATCTGAGAGAGTCTTTAGTAACATGGGGAACAAACTATCCGTGTGCTTGAACATCTGTTGGGGAGATACGTTCAAATAAGCATCACATGAACCGTTGAGGTGTGTTTATTGAAGTAATATATCCGTGTTACCTTGCGAGGGGTCTTGATGTAAAGATGGTAAAGCCACTTCAACACAGCAATGCGAGTCATCATGCCAGTGGACGAATCGTGCAAATGTCTGTCTAGTACCTGAACTATGCCATCCAGATCCAGAGTTACTGCAGACCTGTCAGAACTTCAAAATGTATGGTAAATGCATCTGATCAGAGATACTGACAAAATGTCCGTTATATTTACTCTAAATGTTTTACATTCAGTTAAAGGCGGGGTGCATGACCTCTGAAAGCCAATGTTAAAAAATCACCTAAACAAACACGCCCCTACCCCAATAAAATCTGGACCTTCTTTTGATAGACCCGCCCCACACATACGCAACCCAGGCAATGATTGGCTACAAGTGTGGTTTTCAAAAATCACACACCACGCCTTTAATTTGTTTTAATTATTATCTGCGTCTTTAATGTGTTAAATCACAAAACAAATATGTAATTGTCAATGCATACCTTGCTGGTGTGAAGAAAGAGATGTTGCTGAAGCCCCCAGACTCTTGAGACTCATTCAGAGAATCTAAATAGACAGTAATTAGCATATGTCAATTAAATATATTTTATTTAGTGCATTTTAATGTAAGCAAACTAAATAAATGTATTACACATTGAAAATTAATTGAGTAGTTGTGCATAAAGAAAAACATGGATGCATTGGCCGGGAATCGAACCCGGGCCTCCCGCGTGGCAGGCGAGAATTCTACCACTGAACCACCAATGCTTTCCTGAAAACCTCTCGTCGCCCCCTGGCTTCCAACATGAAACCCCGTCATATGGTGCACTTACCATCTGACGTCACTAGATTTTTATCAGATTCTGTTTGCTTTTCCTGAAAGCTAACCTTCGCCCCCTGGCTTCCAAGATGAGACCAATCATATGGTGCACTACTGCACTTACCATCTGACGTCACCAGAAGGGAGATTTCTATCAGATTCTGTTTGCTTTTCCTGAAAGCTAATCGTCGCCCCCTGTCTTCCAAAATAAAAACACATTTATGTCCCACTCACTTTCTTTCTTTCTTTCTTTCTTTCTTCATTGAAAGCCAGGGGGCGACATGCACATGACAGGAAAGCATTGGTGGTTCAGTGGTAGAATTCTCGCCTGCCACGCGGGAGGCCCGGGTTCGATTCCCGGCCAATGCATCCAAGGTTTTTATTCTTCTCACAAGCTTATATACCCACCACCACAAAGCATAAAACTGTATTTTATAAAATGAATAAACAATTAAACTTACCATTTAGATCCCCCTCTTTTTTAGATGACGCATCATCACTAGGAGGGGAAGATTTGGTCTGTGATTCTTCATCATCTTCATCATCCTCAGGCGTCACAAGCTTCATCAAGCTATGATTACATGCACTGGCGACCTCTTTTGTACCTGGCATATAAAGGAAAATATCATATTTAACATATATACCATTTTAGCCTCATTGTGTAAATATCAGGTATATAACATGAATCGTACTCTTTTTCCGATCATCATAGGAAAGGCAGGGCAACACGGCTGTCAGTATTCCAGAGGAATAAGGCAAAACTACTCTTCCTGCAAGCTGAATAAATTCTCTCATCCATGTCATAGCCGTCAACTGAATGAGATCATTAGCTGGAAAAAGTCAGAATTAAAAACAAATATTGGTAAAGGTTCCAATTAGCATAAACATGATAACATTTGACTTACTGGATTTTGATTCATCAGACACTTGACAGTGAATAACTAAGATGTTGGCCATTTCTGCAAACTTGACACTGGATGGATTCTTCTTAATTTCTTTCAGGAATTCCCCCAAAACCACCTCGCACCTAATAAACAGCCTTTGTTAATAGTGTATTAAACAAGAAGAAATATGAAAAAAGGAATTAACACAGAAAAGGGGGAAGATGCAGAGATGATTGGAAATATGAGACATACATTCGCCGGATCTCTTTGCTGCTGTCTCCAAGGATCTGAAAGAGTCCGTCTAGAATTTCTGGCAAATAGTCCAAAAGGTTGATATCGGGAACCGACTCCAACACATGAATCTGAATCAAACAAACATCACATTAAGTTGAATGTGTTCTTAAAGATGACTGCGATTATGCCAGGACGTGTTAGGTGCTCAATTTACCCATGAGATAATGAATTGGCGGGCATATTGGTTGTTCGAGTAAATCCTTTCACGCAACAGTGGGACAAAAGCCACTAGGTCAAATTTGTTGCTTTCTGTTACAATGTCCTGAAAATAAAAGAAAGACAAGCAAATGCTAACTAGACGCATAAACTTTTTTTAATCATCATGTCATGTACCTATAAGAATTGCTTAGCCTGGCACGTATGCAACATTTTATAGTCACCTTAAGAAGCCGATCCAGGAGCTCTGACCCACTCTTTACATTCGGGTCTGGATCGGCAGCAAGCTGTAGAGAGCAGTATGTGTAAGGTTTAGAAATATTTAACTGAAGAGCATTTATAAAGGAATTTTATAGCATACAAAATAAATGAATTGTGATGGAGAAGAGCTGACGTAAAAAATATCAATACACTCACATACAGAAAGGTTTTAATGGTCTCTTTCATTACATAACCAAACGCTTTTCGATAAGTAAGTAACATACATGGATCTACACATGAAGAATCATGTTTACCTTGCTAAGTCCATCAAACAGCACATTAAAGTGGGGCAGCACCGCCCCCCTTGCAACCTTCACTATATTGTAAAGTGCCTCACAGGCGTAATACCGGAGACGGCTGTCAGAGTCATTAAAACACGTAAGAACCGGATCAATGAGTTCCTTTAGGTACAATCCAGAATCCTGAAAAACACAACATGAAAGATAAGATAAACAAACAAGATACCTCTCACAGAGAGCACCATTGAATCAAGGACCTTAAAATCTGCACATATCGAATCTAACGTTCCCATACTTTTCCCAAGGCAATAGAGCATGCGGCCAAACCAATAAGACCCCCTTTCCTGCTGTGAGGGTGCTGGGAAAGCGCAAACTCTGCGGCCAAAATCTGAATGACATGTCGGATCTGAGCAGAGTTGTTCTGGGCTACAAATTCCCGTACAAGCCTGTTAAAACAGCGAGAAAGAAATTTTAAAACTATACAAGTAAATGAGTATAAAAGTATAATATTTCATATTTAATTAATGCACTTATATGTATGTAATAGAATTAAGTGCTGTTTGGAGATCACTGGACTGTGGACTGTTGATCATAAATTGAATAAAGAGATCACATGGCCTGTCAGATGATCTGCCATCCTTTACAGTAAAGTAACACATACCATACCCCATCCCTAATAACTTATTAAAAGTGCTAAATTATCAATTGCATGCAAATGCCTGTCAGTGGCATAACATCCCAAATAAAAAAATACTTTGGTATACTTTATTATTTACTAGTGTAAGGTTCATAAACAATATAACATCAAGGAATTTTACTACTAAAGCATACAGTATTTTTTATGTGGGATGGGATTAGTGTGACAGCAACTGAATGCAACTCTCAATATTATATTTGTGTGGTTTAAAAACACATTATTATTGATATTTGTCCCATATATAGTAATGGATAATGACTTACTTTTCGATTTCAAGCGCTGCCACCTTCCTCTTCTCGTACAGCTTGTCGTTGAGGGCTCGCACAATGTTTGGAGTCAAGGGAGAAAAATCCTTTTCTGTATTCATTTTTCTAACTATCACGCATAGATCAGTATTGTAAATAACTACTGTTCACCTTTAAAAGCAGCTAAGTGAATTTTCCAATGAAGAGGAACAGTTGTATTATAATATAACAATTACAAATGTATCGACGGAATAAATGTATCAATGTTTCATCCGCGAGCTATGTATCATCATTCACTCCTTTGTTTTATAACAGACAAGACGGTGATGCTAAATCTGTTTCGACATCAACATAAACGCCGGACTTTCATTATATGCACCACTTATAAAATAACTGGACCTGCTTTTTGCGATATTAAACTTAAGACAGCGATGTCAGAGATGAGATGCAGTGTAAAATAAACACTCCTTAGTTCAACATCTTTCTGTGAATAAACAATTTAAAGTAAACGATCCAGTAAATCGAGATTAGATCGGATGATAGCGAAGTTAGTCGCGATGTTTCCTCCAGAATGATGACACTATCACATCGCAGTGTTTTTAATGCAAGTAATGGGCTGAAGCCGCCATATGTCCCCGGCTCACATGACTTCCTACAAACATCAGTGTATGCCTGAGAAATCGAGCGCCGATCAATGGATTTGTTTTGATCGCGTCATACGAGTCACATGTTTTTCAAAAAAAAAAGAAAAAAAAGAAGAAAAGGTGGTGTGTTGGACTTCATAAGGCCATGCGCAGACTGATTGACCGATGACATCTACGTATCGCGAGATGCGAAACCATTAATGTACTCTCGCGATACTTTGCTGCTATAGGCTAATCAGTCTGCGCAGCGTCTCATTCATTCAAATTCACCGAATAACTACACAAGAAAGATGAAATATAATTAGTGAAATTACATCTGTGGAAAAAAATCTAATATAATTAGTACTTGAATTATTTCACTCCCAGAAATGTTGCTTGGTTGTAAAGTCTTGTTTTCTGTCAGCAGGTGTCACTAATCAAATTAATTTAGCCTCTCCCAGTCCCCACTGAAGTATTTAATCAATATTTACTTACTCCTGAATCCTTTCATGCGTAGACTGCATATTACATACACTACCGTTGCAGTTTTCTAAAAATTTCTACTGACTGAAATTAGAATAAATAACTAAGTGTCCGCAATAAAGGACAGGACAACACAAATGGCACACTATCACAATTCAAAGGTGTGAACCCTAACATTACTGTGGATCAAACGCAGACAATACGATTTTATATTTTAAAATAAGCAATTTTACTCCCACACAGGCGTCCCTGCTTCTTCTAACTTTACTGTTAGCTTTTGGATGGGTTTCTGGTAAGGATTGTGTTATTTCAGTCAACTAACTAAAAACATTTTGCTAACAGTTTTGTTAAATTCAAACAGGTGAATGTGATGTCTCGCGATGTACCGACCCGAGCACCTGCGTGTTGTCGCAGGGAAAATGCAAATGTGCATTTGGCTACTTTGGAGATTTCTGTGAACAGGGTAATGCAGAATCTAACGTTAGTACTAATACTCTCTAAATATAATTTTTGTTCAAACGCTAAAAATCTTTTTTTTAAGTCGCAACAGTAAATGTAACGTGTGAGAAAGAACACATGACCATACTTGTGGATGAAGAGTTCTTCAAGTACTATAATGTGGGAGTAGACTGTCTTCACTTACCTAACAGCAGCTGCCGTGCACATAGAGAGGTCATCTCTGGATCAGCTTACTTTATTGTGCGTACACCAATGGATCAGTACACTGCATGTGGAGGCAAACCTCTGGAGGTGAGCGTGACTACGTCCCATCTTTATTGTCATTTTAACTGCATATGCCTGTCTGACAAGATAAATCTTGTTTTTTTTTTCTTTTAACAGAAGAATATAACGCACGTTGCATACTCATTAACACTGATGTCTGAACCACCTACTTACGGGAAAATTGTGAGAGATCCAGTTGTAAAGATCGAGTACAAGTGTGTCTATCCGTACATCCGTAGACTCAGCCTGGCATTTCCCATTTTTCATTTTTCCAGGTAACAGCGTTACAGATGTTAAAGCTGAAAAAAGTGTAAATCCGCTGTTAAGTACGTTTAAACATTTGTGTCAAAGATCCCATTATCTTGTTCCGATTGTCAATGGTAAGCTTGTAATAGGCTTGTTCGACTTCATCGCGTTCCGCAAGAACCGACAGCCGGATGACGTCAAAGTTCCGCGAGAGTGATTTATAAGTAGGGTTCTCTGTATGATTTCTCGAATCGCTCTCGCGGTACTTTGACGTCATGTCCTTGTCAGTTCTTGCTGCGCCGCATGTATTTTTTTTCCGCTGCGCCGCATGTATGATTTCGCGGGAAACGTCGGTTTGACGTCAACACGTAAAAATAATCTGCAATTTTATGTTGCTAACAGATATGGCGATTGATACTAGAAAACATTTACTTGTTTTCTGACATTAAAAATGTTAATGTTAGTTACTATAGTAAACTGTAGTACATTATTAATTGCTACACTTTTGGTTAATGTACATGTTTAAATGCAATAGTATATTGGAGTTATACTACAGTTTACTACAGTAAAACAAAAGTATACTACTGTTTTCTGTTTAGTAGTGCTTATGGGATGACTTTCTGTAAATTTCTCTTAAAAAATAACTTCAAACACCTTGTTACATTGTATGTTTTATCTGTTGGTATTAAGTGAGAAAATGTTTAAAGTCGATGAGGTTGATGCCAAAGTGGAGATGAGTTTGTTCAAAGATCACGCATACAAAGAGCCCTTCACCAGCGCACCTACTATTAAACTTGGGGATCAGGTCTTCATCCAGATTAAAGTCACCGATCCAGAAGATTTCTTCAATCTGAAAGTGAATGACTGCTGGGCCACTCAGTCTGCTCAACCTAATAATAGGTCAGGCTTTACCCATACACTGCTAATAAATGGGTGAGTTGATTGCTTTAATTTCTGTAAATTTTTATCAAATATTTAATGAAACATCTGCATTTTCAAATATTTGTGGACGTTTTGTGCTTTTAACATCTCCAAGGTGTGCAGATGACAAAACAACATCATTTGTAAATGGCACAGACTACGTTGCAGGGAAAAACGGTGAGGGATCAGTTGTCCGCTTTTTCTTTGATATGTTTCGTTTCGCGAACGAGCCCCACAGTTTTTACCTGCACTGCACTGTGCACCTCTGTACACAAGAAGATGGAGCATCTTGTATTCCTGTAAGCATATTATTCACCGGTTGCCTATGCATCCTATTCGATTTTTTTCCTGATGTTTTGTTGACTTGATCACTGTTGTTTAGGAGTGTAAATCTATAGCCAAAAGAGAGGTTGTCATGGATGAACAACCGGAAGGCCTTCTGTCATATGGACCAATCAAACGGGAGGTACCAGACAGACCTACTACAAGTAAGTTTAATAATGGCGCGCATGTCTGTTTCTCTCCAATTCATGTTTTAACTCCATGCATTAATTCATCTTTAGGTCTCCTGCCATTGCTTGTTCCATTGGGTCTGATCTGGGTTTTGGGCATCTTCCTTCTCATCTTGATCAGCATTGCTAAAGCTGGAAACAGGCGACACATGACAAATAGTTAAAATATTAACCCCGTTTCCCCAGACAAATAGTGGTTTGGGTACAATATAAGCAAGCGAGTCATGCTCACCTCACCATGTTGGAGGGCTCAATGAATGGCCCTAAATGAGCACTGTATGTGTTTTATATAGCAAATTTAATTTCCAAATCAACTTGAAAGTGGTGTCCTAAGATTGATCTATCACAAGCACATAAATACAACTGTCTACAGTACTCAATATAAACAACAGGTGGCAGTGAGCTCTAAAACTGTATCAACATTTGCTTATAAACTGTTTTGCTTCTGTAAATAAACATATTTCAATGCAGTACTCTTTTTGACTCGCTTTAAGTAACTTATATTAGTGCTAATTTGATAAAGTAATGCCATGTACAGTAGTAATAATAATAGTGGCAGAGTAGCGGGTGCGGCCGCGTGCTGCAGATCAGCACGAGACCCTCATGAGGTTTCATGCTCACATTTGGTGTACTGCAAAATATTGAGGCCCATATCTCTTTAATCGGGTACACGCCGGTCTGGTCCTCACTATTTCCAGATGGATTTAACCGGGCGACACATCAATACGATGCAGCCAACTATCAAGTATTGTTTTTCTACAATATAGCGCTTAGATAGCCAGTTCGGGTCAACAGTACAGTATAGTTTTAAACGACGAAGTGTGAAAGCCACTGGAGACGATTTCAAGAAAAACAATCGCCTTTTTGAATGCGACTGACTTTGACTGGATAAAGTGTCGAGGACAACTGTGGACACTGTGATTTTACGCGTAACTATGTAACGGATTAAGAAAAATCAAGTTGGTCAATTTGTGGGTGCGATGAGGGAAATGACCGTGTTTTGATGATAATAGGCTCTATATATCAGGTTGTGATTTAGGATACGTTTCTGGCGGAAGAAGCTCTGTACTGTATTTCGATACTGTAAGTTGTGCGGTTGTCCCGGTCGGGCGCGGAGAGAGAGAGATGTCAGCCCGCAGGAGCAGCAGCTGTTGTCGGTCACTCAGGACGATTTTCCTCCTGCTGTTTGTCAACATTGCCGGAGCGGCTGCTGAAGATGATGAATTCAACGCTGAGGTTTGAATGATATCTAGTACACCCCTTAGAAGAAGTTATGATTTTATTATAATAAAATGTAGCTAAGCACATTTGTATTACCATCGTTTTATTACAATTTCCTGCTAGGGTCAGCGTGTGGCAGTGTTCAATTTTTTCTACAGTTTTACCAGAAAGGTTTAATTTAAGTAAGAGATGCAATTTTTAAGCTAAAATTGTATTTTTGTGATGTAAATAAGTATGTATAATAAATATACTGCTGTTCAAATGTTTCATCTACATCTTGAGCCCACAGTCCTTTTGATCTAAAGATGTTTTTGTCAAGTTTAGTAGACAACAATATAGTTTTGCAAAAATATTGGCTTCTTTCATTACAAATTGGTTTAATGAGAATGTTTTTCAAATATAAGACTTGGGCTAAATAATAAATAAAGTGCCAATAGGAGTCCTGTACAGATCTCCTTCATGAAGGTTGGGGTGAGATGCTTGATAAAATGCCAAAAGTACATTTCTGCAAAAAGGGAAAATGCACTGTATATGTTTAATATATAACACGATTTATTTAGTCACAACATAATTTCCCAAGTTACATTTGTGTTATTCCATAGTTTTGATGAGTTTACTATCCTAAATGTGAAAAAAGATAAACAAGTAATTGACCCTAAACTTTTAAATGGTAGTGTATATTAGATTATAAATTGTTGCTTTTCCCAGGTGCTGGCCAATAGGAAAACACAGTTTTTCAATACTTTACTATGTTCTTACCGCAACGTAGACAAATTAATACATACATTTTTTTTATCAACGCATGCACTTTTAATCTTTGTACAGCGCCTTGTGAATGTATTAGCATTTAGCCTAGCCCCATTCATTCCTCAGGATCCAACCAGAGATGAATTTAGAAGCCACCATACACTTCCATGTTTTCTCTATTTAAATATGGTTACATGAGTAGTTACACAAGTATGGTGGCACAAAATAAAACTTTTGTTTGGAGCCATAGGAATGAATGGGGCTAGGCTAAATGGTAACACATTCACAAAGCACTGTACAAAGATTAAAAGTGCACGCATTGAAAAAAGATAGGTATGTATTAATTAGTCTAAGTTGAGGTAAGAACATAGTAAAATATTGAAAAACGGTGGTGTTTTACTTTAAAGCAACACTAAAGGGTTTTTGCTCTTTGCTCCCCTTACAGGTTAGAAGTGGAATTGTCCATTACCACTGTCGTAAATACTGCCAATAGCTTGCTCTGATTGGATTGTACGTCTGCGTAAAGCAAGTTTTTGTAGTTTTCACTCGAACTACAGGACCGCGACCCGACGGTTGGAAACTTCTTTAGTGCAGTTTTGGCCGATAGAGGGCTGCAAAGCGAATGTGAAAGTGCCGTTCACCCTGTTTCGAGTGGATGAACGACTGAAACTTTTTTGGAAACGTTATTTTGAGGTAAAAAAAACTCTTTATAGTGTTGCTTTAAGGGAACATTTAGTGTACTACAAAGAGTGCTTAATTTTTCTCATTGCCTACCTATACATCTGGTAAATACATCCACAGTACTGTACTAACAGGAAAGTCTGTACTAACAGGCTTACCAGCAAACAAACTTAGCAGAATATCTTCCTATTTCTGTTTATAAAACCTGAATCCAAATAATCTAAACGTGCCATAGTCTATAAAAGTATTTTTGTATATAACATGTCTAAATGCTATTTGCATACTATATTATGATACAGAAAGTGCCTATATCATGGTAGAGTCAATATAAGTGTCCAATAGTTATCCCTTTTCAAGAGTTACAGAATATTGCCTACTTTCAGTTTCTTAAAATGTTGTGTATGTTTCTTTAAGTCCTGGCTGAGGACCTATGGCTACCTGTCCCAGGCGAGCCGACAGATGTCCACCATGCAGTCAGCGCAGATCCTTTCTAGTGCTATTAAAGATATGCAACGCTTCTATGGCTTGGAGGTTACCGGACTAATGGACATGGCTACTCTGAAGTATGATTTTATTGTGATACACCCTTTAATTCTATTGACCACAGAAAACAAGAGCTCAGTTTGTTTGGGTTAATAACTGTATTCAGAGTTAACAGTGAGGAAAAGGTGAATGGAAAGATGTTTTAAGTTGTGTTATAATAATAAACCAAAATTCTCCAAGAGAAAGATTATCCAAGATTTTTTGTAATAAAAAAAAACGATTCAACCAAAAATGTCAATTATTTTTCACCCAACATATTTGCCCAAGGCAGAATATCGGAGTGATTTTTCAAGTGGATGGTGATTTACTTTCAAGCTCAAAAACTGACACTTTTAAAACACTATTTCATATGAGATTCTACCAACCAAGCACTTGCATTTAATACATCTTAAGCTCCAGTAGTTTAATGACATTGGTTTTCTCATGAGCTTTCACATTTAGAGTTCCCAGATTGTTACTATTCCTGTTTTTCAGAGCCATGCGAAGACCTCGCTGTGGGGTGCCTGATCGTTTTGAGGAGTCAACTGAAGGAGTCTCACGACGCAAACGTTTTGCCCTTACTGGCCACAAGTGGGACCAGGAAAAGCTCACTTACAGGTGAATTATACCTTGACACATAATGGATCGTAAAGATTTTCATGAATAGTGCCAACTAGAAAAATAAAACCCATTTTTGTTTGCTCTCTGCCTTTTTAGTATCCAGAACCACTCACCAAAGGTTGGCCAGGAGCAGACATACGAGGCTATTCGCAGAGCCTTTCAGGTTTGGCAGGAGGTTACGCCTCTTCGGTTTGAGGAGGTCCCGTACCACGAGATAAAAAATGGAAGTGAAGGACCTGACATAATACTGCTGTTCGCTTCTGGATATCACGGTGATATGTCTCTATTCGATGGGGAAGGAGGTTCTCTGGCACATGCTTTTTTCCCTGGTCCCGGAATGGGGGGAGACACACATTTCGACATAGACGAACCATGGACCCTAAACCAACGGGAGGGCTCAGGTGTGAACTATTAGTGAGGCTTTGTGTCCTAATTCAAAGTGGGTATTTATTACAAAGAACGCAGATGTTGACAGTTTCTTATATTTCAAAATGCTCTTCATTTTTGTTTTTGCTGGTTGTGTAATTTGGTTTTCTGCCTGTGGTTTTAGGAGTTGACTTATTTCTAGTCGCGGTTCATGAGTTGGGTCACGCGCTGGGGTTGGAGCACTCCAATGACCCCTCCGCCATCATGGCGCCGTTCTACCAGTGGATGGACACTAAACGCTTCTCATTGGCTGAGGATGACATCAAAGGCATTCACCAGATTTATGGTGAGCTCACTTTAACTGATAAGTTTGCATGTAGCTTTATATCCAATCCAAATTTAGCTGATGATTAGCTGAAATCATTGTCAGGTCAATATTGCATTTAATGACTATGAAACCAAACAAAATATCCTTAATACAATAAGAATTAAGGAGCATTCACACATACTGATTTGCACCAACAAACTCATTGAGTTTCAATAAGAGTTGCTGACATATGATGCACTGTAGCTACTAATATCGTACTTGTTTTCACTCCCTTTGTATTGAGTTTTTCCCCAGTGGATGAATTGTCAGCTTAAACTTAACCAAAGACACATACACTCGGAGGGCGAATCTGTTTTCTCCATTTAAAAAAGTCGTCCACTGCTGGACTGAATCATTCACTAAATAAATCAAATGGTCTTTATTCCACAGCTGGTGTTGGATGGATAAAGTGTAACAGGCTCTGTGTCTGCAGTGTATGTATGAATTATTAGCTACAGTAAGTGTGAAAATATAATGGTTTTGTATATTCAGGGCCTCCAGAGATCATCACCACTCAAGCAATGACCACCACAGCCCTGCCTGCAACCACTCCTAATCCAGATCCCACCACCACGGTGGCCCATCCGAGAACAACTAGGCCTTCGCTGCGACCCACCAAACCTTGGGTGCCTCCGGTTAATCCCACCAGGAGGACCTACAGACCCCGGCCGACGCAGCAATCAGATCAGGATCCACCTGACATCTGCGAGGGGGGCTTTGACACGGTCACCATGCTTAGAGGAGAGATGTTTGTCTTCAAGGTGAGAGAGAGTTATTTTTAGTAAATGCTATTTGGTTATTAGTTCATGCTAAGGTAAGCAACTATTACTCGTAATCCTTGGTTAGTATTATAATATTGGCACCTTTCTGCTACAGTTGTGATACATCAAAATAACAAAATAATAAAAGACTTTTGGCTTGAGCTTGCTATTTAAAAGCTGTTTAACAACCATGCAAACATATAGAAACATAGTGGATAGCAATGCAAAAAAGTTAAAGTTGTTTTTCTTTTGCAGGGTCGGTGGTTCTGGAGGGTTAGGCGAAACCGCGTTTTGGATAATTATCCCATGCCTATCTCCTTCTTCTGGATGGGGCTTCCCGAGGACATAGATGCTGCATATGAACGTCACGATGGGAAATTTGTATTCTTTAAAGGTCCGCGCCTAAATAATTCCAGAGCTGTCAGCAGCTGAAAGTGTTCATAGAAATATAAATCTTCTCATAACCAAATAACATGGGTGTGACATAATAACAAGAAGGCAAAAAATCATTTAATATTTCCCAGATATCAATCCACTTCTCCTTTATATACATCTGCTTTCATTGCTGTAACAACATCTTGAAGTCGAATTATGTCACTTGAAAAGGGGGGAAGGAGAATTTGGCGGCGACGCAAGACTTGCGCAGCCTGCATTGCATCAGCTCCAAATGCTTACTGATCTAGTTTCATTTTAAGAAAAGAAACCTGGAAATTTTGCAGTGTCGGTATATTGTGTGACTGCCCAAAAACATTAAGAATTCATTTTGCTTATGCATTTTTGCAAAATCCCGATTTCATTTTTTTAAATTAGTTCGAGGGGAATATTGCTTTTGTGTCACACAATGCAATCTTCTGTGCAAACTCTATGATATCATCTCCAAGTCATGCAACCCCTCCTGTTATGCTTCTCCATTAATGTGGGTTTTGTCCATCCTTTCTTTGTTTTGGTCACTCTTGCAGGAAGTAAATACTGGCTTTTTCGAGAAGCGGACGTGGAGCCTGGATACCCTCAGGACTTGTTTCGTTATGGTCAGGGAATGCCTGACAGAGTGGACACGGCTGTGTGGTGGGAACCATCTGGATTTACCTACTTCTTTAAAGGAGACAGGTAAACTTTTGACCCTTGTGAAAAGGCCAGATGTGTGTAGCGATAGAAATGTCGCTAACTCTCTGGTTTTCAGTTCGAGTTTGCATTTCTGTTAAGGGGATAGTCACCTAAAAACCAAAATTGTCATCTATTCATCATCATGTTGTGTACGATGCATGATCACTTGCTGGTAAATATCTGATTTGTGAAAGCAAATTTTGCTTTCTTTTGTAGATATTGGCGGTTTAATGAAGAATCCCGTGCCGTGGATAAAGAGTACCCTAAACCAGTGAGCGTTTGGGGGGCTGTCCCTGGCTCCCCAAAGGGGGTTTTTCTTAGCGATGATGGAGGTGAGTTACTGATGGCTAAAGGGACGGGTGCCCAGAAAAATGTCATGGCTAAATTCGAAAAACGAGAGGGAAGAAATGCATTAATCCAGAGCTAAGTGGGAAAATGTGACCTCATTGCTTAAAAACTAGGGCGCAGTAAGACATTTGACCTGAAAATGTGCTGATTGGCTAGAATCTCCTATAACTAAATGTTTGATGGTGATTCCAACATGTAGAAATTTCCAGATCCATTAACTTGGTTGGAATCAGTGGGATACGTTTATGTTGTATTATTCAGTCCGTCCAGAAAAACGCAATTATGCGATCGCATGATTTAACGCATAATCAGCCAAAGTCCGCATATTTATGAAGGGGACGCATTTTTCAAATACGCTGCCCTTTCGAAGCATAAATTGCAGATTTCCGTGCACAAAATATGCGGGGGTTGGATGATTTCATCATCCCCGCATTTTCGTAGCAAAAATCACATATATCTTAGCAGAAAGTTTAAAAATTTTGCATTTACCTCACACAAGTGCAGCCATGTCCCCTGTTGCCATGGAAACGTTATGAAGTAACATGATTATGGCCCTGTCCCAAATGGCGCACTTCCTTTCGGTCTTGTGGCCTTAAATTGCGCGTTCTCGCTTAGTCTACGAGTCCGTAGGGTGTCACATCTGTCACTTTTTACGCTTTGAAGTGTGCTCATCAGCGCCTCCTTTGCCCCCTTGATGCGGTCTTCAGCGAAGCCCGCACTGCAGCAGGCTTCGCGCACTTTGCCAACCCAGAAATCCTTGCGAAAGGGCAATCAGACCAATAAGGCGACGGAAGGGAGGAGTTCACACTGACGGGCAACTTCTCTACCTATTTCCGGTGTGATGCTCGAGTCTGTCCCAAAATTGGTCCCATTTGGGACAGGGCCTCTGTGACGTGAACAATATTGAAACGCTGCAAAAGCTGAAAACAGAGTTTGCAGGTTCCCGCTGTTTTTGCAGGTTCCCGCTGTTTTTGCAGGTTCCCACCATTTTTGCAGGTTCTCGCCGTTTTTGCAAGTTCCCGCCGTTTTTGCAAGTTCGCGCAGTTTCATTTCATAAAATTGCATAAATATCCTGCATATTCCATCGCATTTTTTTAGAAAACGTGCAGCAGGATCAAGGATTTTTGCCCGCAACAATCACCAAAAAACTTTTTTCTAGAAGGACTGATTATTCACTTGTGTATTTGTTATATTGAACTACACCAGTAACATTTTAGAAAAACGGGGCATTCATTCTTAAAGGAATAGTCTACTCATTTTCAATATGAAAATATGTTATTACCTTAACTAAGAATTGTTGATACATCCCTCTATCATCTGTGTGCGTGCACGTAAGCGCTGGAGCGCGCTGCGACGCTTCGATAGCATTTAGCTTAGCCCCATTCATTCAATTGTACCATTTAGAGATAAAGTTAGAAGTGACCAAACACATCACCGTTTTTCCTATTTAAGACGAGTATATTTTATTGAACTATATTTTATGGCGTAATAACACTTTTGGGAGTACTTCGACTCACCTGAAAAGTCCGCTCCCCTTCTCACTCTCATAATGGGAGAGGGAGGGTGTTACTGCGCCGAGTCGAAGTACTCCCATAAGTGCTATTACGCCATACAATATAGTTCCTCTTTTAAATCCGCTTAGAAAAGCGCTACGTTTTATTTTTTACCACCAAACTTGCTCGTATAACTACTCGTCTTAAATAGGAAAACGTTGATGTGTTTGGTCATTTCTAACTTTATCTCTAAATGGTACCATTGAATGAATGGGGCTAAGCTAAATGCTATCGAAGCGTCGCAGCGCGCTCCAGCGCTTACGTGCACGCACACAGATGATAGAGGGATGTATCAACAATTCTTAGTAAAGGTAATAACGTATTTTAATATTGAAAATGAGTAGACTATTCCTTTAATGCCCAACATCTTTTAATACTGCTAATATACGTCTTATCCAACTCTTTTCTTCATAGTGTTCACTTACTTCTACAAAGACACTAAATACTGGAGATTTGACAACAGGCGAATGAAAGTAGATGCTGGATATCCCAGATCTATCTTGAACGATTTCATGGGCTGCCGAGTGCACTTTGATGCAGAAACAGAAGTAAAGCCTGACCAAAGGCAGCCAGAGACTACAAACAACGATCAAGATGACTCCAAAAATAATGTGGATGTTGTTGAGGACCGTGATGGAAGTGACGACGATGATGATGATGAGAAAAAGGTAGACGTTGTTCTGAGGGTGAATGAGACAGATGAGCACATCATGACACTCATCCTGGTGACCGTGCCGCTAGTGCTGGTGCTATGCATTCTGGGAGTTATCTATGTCATCATCACAACGCTTCAGAAGAAAGAGACACCTAAAATGTTCGTTCACTGCAAAAGATCCCTGCAGCAATGGGTCTGATGGATAGACTAACACACATTTGCTCTGTTTCAGAACGTAGTGAGCTGCCTATAGAGACGGCAAATATAAATGCCACGTTGCTTTTAAAGATTTATTTGCCCAAAACTAAAGCACTTGTGGGGTTATGGTGTAGACTTAAACTAACTTAAATGTAGATCCCTATGAAGGCAGCATACAGCAAGGTCACTACTAGTCTTTGAAAACAGAGCTACTTTCACTGCCCTATAGATGATAAGTATGCACATATGCTTTTTATAAGAGATACACCTTGTTTGTTCTTTTATGGTGCTTGTCCAATCAAACCTTTTAAAATTTTGCACTTTTTTATGGTCATTTCATGTTGTGGTTCTTCTCTGTGTGTGTGTGTGATACGTTGTGTGTTTTCCTGTTGAGCCCGGACGTTTTTGGATGTATGAAAAAGCTTAGATCAGGAAATTCTTTTCTTGTCCTCTGTAAATAACGGAGGAAACCACAAACTCTGCTTCAAGGTCTTGCAGACAGCAGAGGGTTAAACGAAAGCGATGTTTAATAAATTGCCTCGCACACATTTAAGAGGGTTTATGATCTGTTCCCTGTGGAGCCCGGCCTGGCTTGCATTACACAGATGTTGCTGATTTTGGACTTTATGTAGAGGAGGAATAAGAGGGGGATGGAGGCTTGAGCCAGCCAGCATTTCCTCTGCTTGATTTCCATCGAACGTGCCAAAGAGAAAAGAGGAGGAGGGGGGATAAAACGAAGGCGTGACTTTACTGTCATCGTGACCTACATTCGTTTACCCCTCATTCTTTCTCCCCCTTCAAAGAAAAGTTTCTTTTCCTATGGGACTTCACTATGGGTTTCTTCGCCCGGCTCCAAAACATCTCCCCTAAACCTGAAGTCTTTGTTTATGTCATTCCAGGATTCGGGATTCTGTCCATCTGTGCCTTAATAGTGCAGATTATCACCACTGAACAGTTTTGGAAATGTCCTGCTTTGTTTTCACTGACCATGAGCCTAAGGCATTACCTTGCAGTTCCACAAATGTTCAGATACAGTTGCCTTACAATTTTTTTTTTCGGAAGTTTTACACGTTGCCTTTATAGGAATAGTTCACCCTTTGTTATTATGATTGCATTTTCCATAAAAAGAATTATAGTCAGGTTTCGAAAGACAAGAAGGTAAAATGCCAAGTTTCGATTTTTGGTGAACTATTTTTTTAACGTATCTCAAACCTGTGTCTTTTGTATTGTCAATATGAATGTGTGGTTTTTTTTGGTTGTTGTTAAGGTGTTTTACTTAATGTAGCCCTTGGGAGTTCAGAAACTCTCATGACAATTTTGTGTTTTACTTGATTTTAGACATTTTATATTAACAGTTGAGTAAATCATGCAGGGCATGTATTGCTTTTGTCCACCGATATTATCTGGTATGTAGCTTGCTCATAATAAAATACAGATGCGTATACAGATGTAATTGTCCCTTTTATTTTTTTTACTTCCTCTGCTGATTTTGCACTTCCTTTTGTTTCGGATTGAGAACAATACCCGCTTTAATTCATAGCTTGTGGATCTATTCAAAGCAATATCACTTGAGGTAGTGACAGAAACTTTTCCTGTTATTGTGCTGAAGGTATTAAAGGGGACATATTATGAAAATCTGACTTTTTTCATTTTTAAGTGCTATAATTGGGTCCCCAGTGCTTGTATCAACATAGAAAATGTGAAAAAGATCAACACAGTAACTTAGTTTTGGTAAACCATTTTCTGCAAGCATGTGACAAAATAGGTCATTAAAATTTGCCTCGCCTTGTGATGTCATGCTGCGTTCACACCAGCCGCGATAGAGGCGTCAAGCACGAGTTAAGTCAATGTAAAGACGGGTTGACGCGCGTCTGGAGGTCTCGTGGGCGCGGTAGACGTGATTCCGCCTCATTGGGTGTTGCCGCAGCAAATGCTCGAGTTCAAAAATTTGAACTTTGGCGGGAAAATGCGCCACGTTAACCAATCAGGAGCTTGCTCTAGTAGTGACATGATTACAGGATGCAAACGGAGTCGCAGAAGCCCCTCCCATGACGCGAATTTCCACGTGAATGTCTCGATGACTAGAATTTCACGCGCGAATGAAGCGAGTAAACTCACAATGTTCAAGCGGAAAACTTGATGCGGTAGACGCGAATGTGACGCCCCAAACGCGGCTGGTGTGAACTCACGGGCAGAAGGGGATTATACCACGCCTTAATCTGCACTATCCAACCACGACACTGCCATTTAGTGCAGAGATCAGCTCATTTGCATTTTAAAGGACACACCCAAAAACTGAATTTTTTCTTACAGCTACAAAGTGGCAATTTTAACATGCTATAGTAAATTATCTATATGGTATTTTGAGATAATAATTTGCATACCTACTCTGGGGACACCAAAGATTTATTTGACATCTTAAAAATGCCTTGTGAAACGTCCCCTTTAATGTATTCTGAAGGTGATTTTGTGGATGTGTAATGCACTCTTGCCATATGGTGTAGATGTTTAATGCATTCATATTACACTCTCAGAAATAAAGGTACAAAAGTTGTCACTGGGACAGTACCCTTGCAAAAAGGTACACCTTTGTACCCAAAGAGTGCATATTAGTACTTTGAACTGCCAAAATGTACCTTTAAAAGTACATATTTGTACCTAAATGGTACCTATTAGGACCTTTTTTAAAGGGTACTGCCCCAGTGACAGCTTTGTACCTTTATTTTTGACAGTGTATATTATTATAACTTACAGTATCACAATGCATCATAATTAATTTTCTTGTAGTAAGCAATAATTAGTTAATTGATGCATATAGATGCAAATGATGTCATGTCAATGCTGATTGGTTGATGACACCAAAGAAGCGTACTGTACACTGTCAAACCCCTAAATAGTAATTTAAAACGTAAAATGAATCAATTTTTTTCTGACAGTTTAACCATCTAAAAGATTGGACACTTTGTAACAAAAGTATATTACGAGTTAACTATTTGGATATCCGTTGCTTGCAAAAAAAATCATAATCATACCTCTTCACTGAATCACAGTCAATGAAGCAATATGCTTTTTGTGTATTTATGGTGCATTTAATATTTAAAAATAACAATAAACTATTGGTATGTTGAATTTACACACGGACTATTTACCCCAAGTCTCGCAACTGATTATACCATAATAACAAAATAAGCATTTTCCTAACATACTAACTGGCACTGCACCCCGCTATTTTATTCTCTCCCCCAGTATCCTGTTAAAGGATTAGATTAACACACTTTTGCAATTCGTCCAATCACATTCAGGGACGCTGTCATGAGACCTGCCTTAGGGTGCCAATACGTTATACACTTTAGGGGCTTACCTGAGATCAGTATATTAATGTTTAAAATGTTTACAGTTTGCACTTGTAAGGGAGTGGCTTGCCCTTGATCAATTGTGTCGGCCGTTTGCTGATACAGATCTTCTCTTGCCTTCATCTCATTATCGGATCACCCATCGCTTATCTACTGGCTTCTGAAAGCAACAGGTTAGATGGGATCTCCTTTAAAAGTCAAGGAATCACCGTGAAGCAATGTTACTTAGCTTTAAATTCTTGAATAAATCCTGTTTTTTAGCTGCATGACATAAAGAGCTATAATAAGATGGAAAACATCTGCATGCTCCTCTTCCCTAATTTCTCATGTCACTTGTGATTAGTTAAATACATGCTACGCAATTCTTACTGGTTAGGTGTGAGGACGTGTTTCTCTTTTCGTGTCATCACTTGTTTCTGTATCTTATCTTGGAGGAAATATCTGAGATAATCTCAGGAAAGGGAACTGATGACGTGCATCCATCTGCAGTTATGTTTGGTATCACACACTTTCATCAACAGCACTGTATGGAGACCATCTATAGCTGCATGTGCAGTTTATATCCAGTAACCCTTGATATATAAATGATATCCAATAATATAATATTAGTGGTACTTTCCAAGGCAAGACTTTCAAACTATAGGATTGCCAAATGTTGATGTTATCCAGGGGCCAGATTTGAGGCTGGGCTTTTTGATTTTGGTCATTGAGTTACCACCCAAAACAACTAAACTGTGTTGAACAGCTTAGCAACTGCATTGTAAAAAAAACTTTGTGCAATGAAGGGATCAAACCCTTGACTTTTACGTTGCTAACGCAATGCTCTACTAGTTTAGTGGCACAACACACATTGTGTTACCAGCAGTGAGTAAAATCTAATTTGATTAAATGCATATATTAATATATATTGAGGTTTTATTCTGGTCTTCAGTTTGTTCTTGGTCTCCACTGCCAAGCAATTTAATAGGATCCAGAACTATGATTTTGGAAAAATGTAAATTATACACAGACTGAAGGCTGGCAAGTTTAGCATACAACCCATTTGCTTCTAGTTAGCCCTTAACATAGACATAATCTAATGAGGGGTAGCACTGTCCTTCAACATTTAATCCAGTTAGCCCAGTCCTGCCTCAATCCTAATCCTCACAGATTGCTGAAGTCTGCTTTGGATGTTATCAATCCTCGGGAAATGCTCAACCTTTGCTGAAAATCCAGGTAAGAAATTTGATTAGAATAACTTTTGCCTTTAGCAAATGTAGTAGATTATGATGAAGGTACATGGTGATCTAAATTAGAGTTCAAGTGACAGTTTGCTTAAAGCGGTAGGTGATGCATTTGATGAAATGCAAATTGCATGTATAATGTATAAAATATACAGATAATAGATAACAAAAAATATTCTTTCTCTATTACACAAAGCAAGATATCTTGTAAAGGGATTTTGCTTTAACAGGCTTTTGCTCAGCTGCCAACTACTAATGCCTGACTCATTACAATTATCCATCCAATCTGATCTCATAGGATTTTGTAGCCTACATATATTACGAGTTGGCTAATTTGTATGAATTCGTTCAAGTATGATTATTAGAAAAATTACAATAATGTAGAATACACCTCGTCCCAAACCCAAAGCTATGGGTGAAAACAAATCAGAGAAAAAAATGACACATTTAGTCCTTTGAATTCATATGAATTAGAAACTTTATCATATATGTCCAAATTGCCATAAGATCACATCAGATCAGCTTTCTGTCAGTTTTAGTAATGTATTCTTCCCTATATGTGGCCTGCACATATTCAGCTGTGTCTCACTGGTCTTATTGTTCATATCAAACCTCCTTTAATTGTTAAAGGATGTGGCAAAAACTTGACATCATTCTGTTTTTGAAACCATTGTGGGCTTTTCCTGGAAGCAAGCCCTGATGGCTGTAAACATTAAAGTATTACAGAAGTTGAAATGTCATTGGGCTTTCCCAAGGCTTAAATCCTTTTCCTGCAAACAAATCTATTTGAATTTGTATTTTTCCTCTTAAGTAAAACTGAGAGCTCAATGTAGCCTCCTAAACTGTTAACCCAGATATTGTCTTCACTTAATATTTTATGTTTCCACCTATACTTAAAAATCTAATTCATTTAACATTTACAAAATGCATTAAACAAACATGAAAAAATGAATGAAACATTCAAGTGTAATGAAGTTAAAATGATCATTACATGTTGTGAAAAATACCCTTTGTGTCTGAATATGTTGATTATTTATGCTTCATCACAGAAAAACTAATAAGAATTTGAACTTAAAGGTGCAGTGTGTAGATTTTAGCAGCATCTAGCAGTGAGATTGTGAATTGCAACCAATGGCTCAATCCACCGTTCACCGAAATGCATAGAAAAGCTGTGGTAGCCGTAAAAGGACAAACATGTTGTCGTCTAAGACAAAATACAGTAGTGACAAAACACGGTCTGTAGAGCAGTTTGTCTGTTTAGGGCTATTGTAGAAACACAGCGGCACAAAATGGCAACTTCCATGTAAGGGGACCCGTGGTGTATGGAGATATAAACGGCTCATATTAAGATAATAAAACAATGCAGTTCATTATATAAGGTCTTTATACACCACTGATTATGTAGTTATGTAGATTATATTGCATTTCTGTCAAGGTATCCTCCTAAAAGTTACACACTGCACTTTTAAATATTTGTTAATAAAATGTCATAAAGGTTTAAGCTCTTAGTATTATTGATGTTCTTTTGTGGTAAATTATAATTTTGTAAAATCACCATTCAGGTGATCAGTTTTTACTTTTGAACCCTGTTCACCACATTTTATTGCATTTCTTTCGATGATACTGACAATGCATGTAGTCACAAATCATCAGTCAGTCATGAAATTTTTGTGACAATACCATTTATAACCAAAAGTAATATAAAAAAAGAAAATCTTTGAACTCATTTAACTGAGATGTTAGACAGAGCAATTGGTTTTACATATTACTCCAAGCTAAATCCATGTAAAATTAAGTTTATACTGAATTTGCGGAATTATATTGAAATTACTCAAAAGTAGTTTTAGTTCACAGTACTTGCGTTAAAAAATTAAGTAAATTCAACCAATGAGAGTAAATGCTCTGTAACAAGAACTTAAAGGTGGAGTCCATGATGTTTGAAAGCTAATGTTGATATTTGAAATCACCCAAACAAACACACCCCTACCCCAATAGAATCTGGACCTTCTGTTGATAGACCCGCCCCACACATACGCAACCCGGCATTTGATTTGATTTGATTGGCTATAAGTGTGTTTTGGTAGTCGGCCCGTCTCCTTTTCCAAAGCGTTTTTCAAACATCGTGGACTCCGCCTTTAAACTTCAATGTTATCATAATAGATGCAGTATATGTATGAGACAGTTGATGCACTTTTGTTTTCCTCTCAGGATGTTTAACTGGATGGTAAAGGTAGTGCCGCATCCCCCTGATGGACAGGACAGTCTTGAAAAGGCACCAGCCACTGTGGTAAACTCCTCTTAACATTGTATCCATGACTAATTTACATTGCAACTAATCTATGATCTACAAGTGCTAGTCTTATGTTGTTTTGTTGAGTGCCTATATCTTGTGCGCATTATCCCATTGCTCCATAATTTCCTGTTTTCCTTATTTACTACAATACCAAAAAATGAAAAAAAAAATGTTGTCTCCCTTCATGTAAATAAAAAACTATTACAATAAATCTAATATACTGTATTGCCGATATGTAGACGTTTCTTTGGTGTAGTAATGCATTTTATACGTTATCTGTCATCCCCTTTATGTTCCTCCACAGAATGGGAAAACATCAAATCGAGGTACATTAACTGATAAAACATGTTGTAGGCCTGGTTTCACAGACAAGGCTTAGCTAAAACCAGGACTAGGTCTAAATTAAATTAATTTGTTTAAGCATCTTGAATGAGCATGCCTTGGAAAAAGACATTACTGGTTTGTATATTGAGACAAATCAATGGCAGTGCAAGTTATTTTCAGTGGAGACACCTAAAGCGTGCCTTAAGCCTTGTCTATGAAACCGGAGGTTATGTATTTAATGCTAGGTTTATTGTAAGCAGTACTGTACAATCATACTGACATGTTATACACTCCTGTCTTTCTCAATGAATGCAGTCAAATTAAAGTCATCCAAATCAATAAGGGAAGAAGATCAAACATCTCAAACGTCACAGGGCAGGTAATAAGTTTCTTTTGCACAATGTATGAAAAAGTTATATGTTTAAATCTACAGTAATTTAATAGCAAATGTTAAATTATTCTGTCTTTGTTTTAGTGTTCAAAATGGAATGATAAACTGGCTCTCCAATGGTTTCGCAAGTGCATTGCCTCAACCTGCAAGTCCTCTTCTCTCCAGGGCCAACTCTGATGCTAAAGTAAATGTTTCTTAGAAGTTAACAGTTTTATCCTAGCATCTTACAGAAAAATAAATTGTAAAAGAGCATTACAGGTTAT
This sequence comes from Misgurnus anguillicaudatus, assembly GCF_027580225.2. Classification (NCBI taxonomy): domain Eukaryota; kingdom Metazoa; phylum Chordata; class Actinopteri; order Cypriniformes; family Cobitidae; genus Misgurnus; species Misgurnus anguillicaudatus. The sequence goes on along the minus strand of NC_073342.2, from coordinate 19,035,234 downwards.
TTAAATTAATATAACATATTTGGACATTCATTTTTCTTTTATCTTGCAGTCAATGCATGACGAAGGTTCTGCAGACAGGTAAACAACTGATCATGAGCAAGAACAAAGTCTGTGCATTGTGCATGAGAAGTTTTTAACCACATAGGACCCTTTGCTCTCTGTTTTCCAGGACTGGTGTTATAAACTGGATCTCCCAGGGAATTGGAAAGGTCGTCCCTCAGCCTGATGAGAAATACAGACAGGGAGAGACTCCAGAATGTCAAGAAGTCACAGAAGTTTGAAAACTATACAGTATGTATACATATAAATATACATGAAATATTATGTAACAACTAACATTTTTAATTTGCTTTTGAACATTTTAGGTCTATGATGTCAAGGAACTTCCTGGTGGGTATAGTTTTGTAGATAGGAAATAGTAAAAGCTTTGTGGTGTGTTTAGTATAATAAAGATTGGATGTGCTTTGTATCTCCAGATTACGAGCCCTTGCCACATATACCAGTAGTAGAGATGGTGTCGGAGGATGAAGCAACGGAGGTGGATACTCCTCAGTTCCCTCCAAAGTGAGTAACCTGACATTGTATATATACAGTAAGCACAAGCAAGAAAATTAGATTAGAATACTAACATAACATCATACGAAGAACACAGTTTTTCTCTAGCCACAAGTTTTTACATTTTCATGCAAAGCTACTTACAAATAAGGGCCAAAAGTAAGCACCATGAAAGTCCAAATATAGTCTGCTAGTAAATAATTTTGCTTTTTTTGGTGTATATAGAATAATGAATTGGATAAAGAGTGGTTTTCAAAACGCTCTGCCTCAACATGTTGTCAGACCTCCAAATAACTCCAACGATTCCTCACCAAGATCATCACAGTGCTCCAACAAAGGTACCCGAGGTGTTTCAAAAGCTACACTATCTAGTTTCATTCTTGGTTAACTAATCAAAAGATTTCTAGGTCCAACAGTTTTTTCACCTCCTCCAGAGTCGATTACCAGCGTTACAGAGGTTGATTTGAAAGCTACCAGGTGAAATCAAAATTATCTTTAGTAATGGTATGAATATACAAGCATGCTGGCATAGATGTTTATATCTTGTGTTGTTTTTACTCCTCATATTTTTACTTTTTATTTTTTAATGTAAAAAAAATTACAGGAGATATTTATGGAATAGATGTTTATATCTTGTGTTTTCTTCTCATCTTGTTCTCAGTATGGTGGGTCGGATTGTTCAAGGTTTGGGCCTTTCGATGCCGCAGCCCGTGTTAAAAAACAAGGAGGGTTACATGGTGAGTGAAAAGTGATTGTTTTACATTCATCCTTTTGATTTCGTAGTTTCATTTAGTTGTGAGTCTGGACTGACTCCATATCTTTCCATCAGGAGGACAGGGAGATTTTGCAAAATGGTGAGCAAGACGTTCCATGTTACATAACAAACCCAGTTTATTTCCTAGAAACCCTATTTAGTTCACTATGAAAAAAGACACAAAGATCATTGCATGGATAACAAATTGGTCCAATCTAGACCAGTGGCCTTTATGAACATTAGTGCCCAAGCAGGGCCAGGCAGTTTAGGACAAACTCATAACTCAGTCCATCTTCTCCTTCTGTTACAGGGGGGAGGACACTGAGAACCCCTTAAACAAAAGGAGAGAGAAAGAGACAGACAACAGCATTATACAAAGTCACAGACAAATGGACAGTGGAAGATGGGGAGAAGTTACTTTGTAACTCTATTGAATGACCAGGCAGCTATGCAAATGCATTGAATGTACTCTAAACTATAATGTACAAATAGCTGGCAGCTCTTATGGATGTTTGTTTTATTCTGCAGTGATCTTTATGGTTGTAGACGTCTTGAAGGATTTATGATCCTCCTGACAAGTAGTTGGCATTACTGTGTTTCTACTGCGTGTTTTCTCAGGTACTCAGACTTAAATGTGACCCTGCATGTTAAAACACAGTTAAAGTAATTTTTGTGATTTTTCATAAAACCATAAATAACGATCTGTGAGAATATATTACCTTGATATCTTTAATATTGACTATAAAATGGTTCAGAAAAAATTGAAATCAATGTGAAATCAAACTTTGATGCCCTTGATCTGATAATTGGATTATGAGATTTAAAACAGGACTTTACAGACAGGGTCACATTTAAGCAAAAATGTGTATTGCCTTCATTCAACTCATAAATGTAGTTTACATTTGTGTCTATATTTAAAGAGCACCTATTGTCACGATTCACGTTTTTACATTTTCTTTGGTGTGTAAGTGTGTATTGGTACATGTTAACGATATGCAAAAGGTACAAAAGCCAAAGTAAACGATGGCGTGAGTTATCATCTCCAACATAAATCTCTTTTCTTGGACTACAACAAACAGACAGATTGTAGGCAACAGTTTACTTCCTTGAATTGGCGATGACAAGACCGTCATTATCATAATTCCTCCCGCTTGGACTCACAGCCTGTAAGTTAACTCCTGTAAACATTGCATTGTCCGCAAATCTTTCAAACATGGTAAGGAGCATGACATTTCCGGCTGACGTCAGAGGTATTCAGGCCAATCACAAGGTAGAGATTAGCTGGCCAATCAGGGAAGCAGGGCTTTTAAAATCTGTGCGTTTCAAGAAGAGACTGAAATCTGGAGCTACAAAAATGTACGGTATGTGGAAAATAATGTGTTTTTTTAACCATAAACCACGCAAACACATTGAATTATACTAAATACACAAAATAACATAGTTTTAGCAATGAAATAGGTGCTCTTTAAAGCAACACAAAAGAGGTTTTTTTTCCTTAAAATAACGTTTCCAAAAAAGTTTCGGTCGTTCATCCACTCGAAACAGGGTGAACGGCACTTTCACATTCGCTTTGCAGCCCTCTATCGGCCAAAACCGCACTAAAGAAGTTTCCAACCGTCGGGTATTCGAGTGAAAACTACAAAAACTTGCTTTACGGCAGACCTACAAATTAAACAGAGCCAGCTTTGCTGCAGTGGGCTAAATTATTTACGACAGTGGTAATGGACTATTCCGCTTCGAACCTGTAGGGGGAGCAAAGAGCAAAAACTCTTTAGTGTTGCTTTAACATATATTTTGATTTATTAAACTTTTAGACATATTATATTAATATTTTATGTACTTTATTTTAATCTGTTGGATTAATAAAAGAAAATTCATCATTGCACTTATGTGGAGTGGAATCTGCCTCTATTTTAAAAACATGCAAATATTTCTTAAAAACGTGCAAAGATTTTTACATTTAAAACAATATTTTTATATTTTCTCTAAAAAATGACTTTTTATTTCTTTTTGTGTGCACACTTAAGTAACAAAATTTTTTTCCCCTTTATTTTTAATAGAGTTGCTCCATAGCCAGTAATTTCAAGTACACTTCTGTAAAAATATTTACGGTATACACCCTTAAGCTGAAATATTTTTTAATTGCATGTCTTTTTAAAAAGACAAAAATGAGCAAAAATCAAATATTAAAACATTCACCATATCATAGTGACATCTAAATAAATGAGGAATGTAAAACAACTGTATATGTTTAGCAGGTAGTGTAAATTCAGTTCCTGCGGACTTTATCCTTGAAGAGGTTGACTCTGAAGATGAGGCTCAACCGAAGGAAGCTTTCTCTGAACAGCCAGCAAAAACACCAGCAGATTTACTTTCATGTCCAGAAGCTGGGTGCCAACCACAGATACCCATATCACCAGAACAATCCCTTCAACTGAGTGTCGCCGCACCCTCACAAACACACACAGAGCTGGAAGATGCTGAGACCCAAACAGCACGATGGACGCCCATGATCGAGAGTATCAAGAGAGAGGCAGAGGATACAGCCATACTTATTATGGAGGAACGGTATGATAGGAAACCATATACAAACACCTTAAACAGTATTTTTAACCCTATGTTATTATAAGACCGCATTACTTTTTCATTCATGGATCACAAAAGATGTTGGTTATTAGGACTGTCAGGCTTGGTCACAATGAAAGTGAATGGTGACTGAGGTCAATTTTTCTTCTTCTGATCTCTCTCCTACTGACATGATATGTACATATTTCGTACATATTACGTGCTTCTATTGCTTAATTTATAGATTTTGCGCAAAAGGTAATGGGTTCTATCCTCAGGGAACACACAAGCTAATAAAATATAATGCACTGTAAGTCACTTTGCATAAAAGCATCTGCCAAATGCATAAATGTAAATGCTGTTGTCTGGTATAGGTTGATGCAGGAGCGTTTAGAGATGACTCGCATGGCAGAGGAAGTCGCAAGGCAGACAGCAGAGATGGCGGTCAGAGAGCTGGCACGAGCCAGGCTTGGCATTCAGACCATTGTGGAAGAGCCTGAAGATGTTGATCAAGAGTAATTCATTTACAGTATATTGGACCCATATGTCGCTAAACATCCAAAACCTTGCAATACTGACGTGCATCCCTGTTACAGATTACAATAGTTGGAGGAAGATGAAGGTGAGATGGAAATCACACGGAATAAATTCAAAGAGTAAGAATTGAAGAACCATTAAAGTGCCTTGAAATGCTGCAAAGTGCTCTTTTGCCAATATAGTTCTCATTTTTTATCCGCTTAAAATCGCCACGTTTTATTTTATGCCACCATACTTACTCGTGTAACTACTTATGTAACAGTCTTTAAATAGGGAAAACATGGAAGTGTTTGGTGGCTTCTAAATTTATCCCTGTTTGGATCCTAAGGAATGAATGGGGCTAGGCTAAATGCTAACACATTCATAACGCTCTGTGCAAAGATTAAGTACATGCATTGAAAAAAGATAGGTATGTATTAATTAGTCTAAGTTGAGGTAAGAACATAGTAAAATATTTAAAAACGATGGTGTTTTCCTTTAGTTTTTGACATAAATTCCACAGGAAGTGTGGGCGGGGCATATTTTTACCTCACAGTCAGGCATCTAATAAAAGCAGAAATTCAGAATGATGTCATAAAAATAGTTAATCCATACGGCCGGGTGGAAGTGAGAGACTAGTTTGTGAAGAAAATAAATTTTGAATATTTAAATCTTCTGTTTTGTTGTATACTAGTTTGTAAACATATTCACCTTAAAAGACTAAACATTGATTTCATAAGCACTTTTTTTAAACTAACAGTTTTAGCTGTCTTAAATTAGAACATTGCAGGTGAATTGTAAATATTCGATATTATTCACAAAATATTTTTATTTAAGTTACTATTAACTAGACACTACAGTTCTTTTGAACTTTTTAGTGTTTTATTTTTACTTTTACTATTGAAGTATAAAGTACAGTTTGTCAATTCACTGTAGTTGATACAGAATAATATGGTAGCCTTAGCCTATCATTAACAAAGTGTAATAATTATATTCTAGGGTTTACTATAGTAAATACTGAAGTATAATAATGATTTTTCATATGGGTTAATAAGTGAACAAAACAAATTCGTGTTTGTGTTTACTTTGGCGTGTGTTGACTGTATAAACGCAAACAGCATGTAAGTTGTACATTTATTGGTCTATTTTGTATAACAGTATACATCATTACAATATAGGCCTGCGCATTTCCGGCCGAGCTATTCCTCAAAGCTACAGCAACATTTCCGTTGCAACCACATCGCGATCCCAGACACGCGCAGTGCCTTCTCTAGGTTGCTATGGTTACTAATCGAGCCTCAGATGCTTATCTCGTCGCATTGAAATATGGCGCAGGTGCTTCACTTCCAGATTTTTCCGATATCTTTCCTGACAACGACATTTATGACGTGTTAATAAATCGCGTGAAAATATGATGTTATGATGTTTAGTATCGCGTTGATTTATAAACAACACCACAAACATGAACAGAGATTGACGTTACATCACCTGATGCGCCGAGAGATTGCGTTTAATTTCAAAAAAGTAAGTTACTACAATAACGATTTATTTACTTGTTTGTTTTAAGGTTTTATGGCATTGTTTATAACATTTAAAGAGAGATCTGGATCATAATGTGAATAATGTGCTTGTGTAAGTTAAAGTCGTGATATTTTCCAGTCATGCTGCCACAAATAGGAATTTTGCTTGTTTATGAATATGATGATTGTTAATAGCTGATGTATATGTTTTAAATAAACTGTGTGTGCATCCACAGGTGTCAAGTACCTTCAGTTAAGGAGTTTGTTCCAGAAGGACAGGAGGTCGCCGAAACCCCTGTGGAAGAATTTAAGCCGTGTTCACCTCTACAGGAGCCTGAATCAGAGCCTGAGGTGCAAATTAAACCTGAGGCTGAATCTATACCCAGAACTAAGAGCCCTGCATCTGAAAAGCTCAGTGAAGAAGACGAAGAAGAACCTGAATCTGAAGAAGAACCAGACGTGATCACTCATCAGCCTCAGTCCATTTCCAGTAGCTCAGTTTCTCAAACTGATACACCGGTAATGAGTCACAGATACAGCTTTTTACCTGATCATTTAATTTAATAATTTTCTTGTTCTGTTATATATATATATCATGTTTTCCCTTTAGCTATATCCCAATGCCATTTTTTACGAATCCCCCTTTATTATTTGCCTCTCAGCTGACACTTACTATCTAAAGTGTCTTTGCATCATACCAAGTGCATAAACTCCCTCTTGAGTAACTTTGGTTAAAGTACACAGTGCTCTGAAACAAAGTGATAAAATGTTGATGCTGAATGCATTGCTTTTTTTGTTTGTCAATATCTTTTTACATTGTATTTATTCTTCATGTAGGTGGAGAGTTTACCAGCTGAAGTGGAAACTAGTGGTGAGTGTTTTTAAGTAATGTAAATGCTTACTTGCTCACTTAGATGATGACAGTCAAAAATATATTTTTTTCTAATGTGCTGCTGATAATCATATTTATAATAAAAATAAATAATAGCAAATTCAACTTAGCAAATTGATTTATTGATTATACAATGAAAATAATTTTAAATAATTTTTAAAAGTGTAGACAAAATATATTTTTTTAAATATAATATTGTTTACATTTTTAATATTGATATATTTTTATAAAGCTGACACCTCTACACATTCTGTTTGACTGAGCATTAGATTAATCACAGTATGTCTATGCTGCTCTTCTTCCAGTCCCATCCAGATGTGATGCACTGAAGAGCTGCCTCATGCACATGCCCTATGCCCCTCAGGCCGTCGAACGCTTCCGCCAGTTCCGAAAAGAGAACAACATCACCCTGCCTAGAGTGCCTCAGATGCCCAACTTGCCCTCCTCTTTGACTCAGATTACCCAACACCTGCCATCATTTTCCTTTCAGCTGTCTCAGTTACCCCAGCAAATTTCCAAAATCCCAAACCTGTCTTCAAACATTTCTCAGCGGCTTCCCAACTTGACCCCGCAGCTCCCTAGCTTCCCACAAAAGCTGTCCAACATTCCACAACAGTTGTCCAGCATTCCACAAAGGCTTAGCAGCATCCCCCAACGCTTTTCCGCCCTTCCGCAACAGGTATCCAATATTCCGCAACAGCTCTCCTCGATTCCGCAAAAGATATCCAGCATTCGGAGCCGTCTAAATAAACTTAAACCAGATCATGATGCCCAAGCAACAACCTCAACAGAGTAGAGATCTCGAGTTGGACCATCTCGTCCGCCAGTCTCCGCTCCGTTCTCCTCGAACCCCTTCGCCTTCCTCCCCAAGCTCTGTCCTTGACCTCCCCAATGTGCCCTCGTACCCTCGTCTGCCACCCATTACCCCTACCAGGCAGTTGTCAGGTATCTCCAACCCTGCTGTCCACATTGAAGATGACCCTACCTCTGCTAGACCCTCAGGTGATCCACACTGTCCCCTTATCTGTTAAATCATACTTGTCCTTGCTGCCAACAGTGGCTTTAGGTTGTAGGCAAATATATTAGTGCCTGTAGTGACCAAAGTGCCATGTTTATATACCAACCACTGACCTCAAACTCTATAAAAGCTCAATTTACCTCACGGTAAGTGTTAAATTCCTGGTATATAGTTGGGTCTATCCCCAATACCAACATTTTTAACATTGCCTACTTGTATGTGACCCTGTCTGTGAAAGCCAAGCCAAAGTCTCATAATCTAATTATCATTAACAGATCCTTATAGGGACATCCTTGTATGTTGTTATCATCAGTATATGTTGATGATTATATATTGAGGATTTTCTAATCTGCAGTGAGTTCCAGACTTAGCGTGCACCCGGCTGTGAACGTAGAAGATGTTGATTCCGACGGAGGAAAATTCGGGAGGAGATCTCGGCCCATACCTCCAATCATAAACCCACAGGACCCCAACCTCAAAACCCTCACTGTACCTGGTGTTCGAAAAGCCAACCGCACCAGGTAAACCATGCTTTTTTGTATAATTTGGACATGGAAAATCACAAAGAAAGAATAAATGATGATTATATTTGCTGTAAATGTGTCTAATAATAGTCATACAAATAATAACCTTTATGTTTTGTTTATTTACTTGTGTTGTCTGTGCACACACACTATTAATACAACAATGAACCCAGAGACAGAAAATCACAGACTATTTGGACCAAGATGTAAGATGCTTTGAATAAGCTCATGTCAAAACACATGCTGTCTGTCACCTTAATCCACTCCATCACCTTCATGTCCTATATTTGTGTGCATATCATTTTGTGCAGTATGTACATTTACCAGCTTGGACCATATCATGACCAACTTAGTCCCATCGTATACCAACCATCTGCTAAATATAGCTATGAACCAAAAAGTTAGATTTTCCTTCAGGGATATAAATGATTTATTATAATGCATTTGTTTTTGTGAGTCGCCTGTCGCCCCATAATTTGGTCTTGTGTTTTTCCTACAGCAAAAGACTTTACTCTCAAGATGATGAAGATGAAGAGGAACTAGAAACTGCAGTCAAGGCCTGGCCAAGCCAGAGCAGCATCTCCAGTGCAGATGATGGGTACCATAATAAAGATTCTCATAAATGCTAAATTTACATGAACACGTGAAAAATAAATATGAAAATTTGTATAATTTGAGTTGAATAGCAAGAATTTGGCCCAAAATTTATTTTTTTAGACATTATTTTAGCCATGGGTCTTTAATAGGGGGTGTGCCAATTGTAGTTTGAACTAATTTTAGGAAAACAAATTGCAGTAAACAAAAGTACAATTTTGAGTATATTTTTTATATCTACGTAACCCAAAAATAATTTTTTGTTTTAAAGGCTTAATCAGCGACCCAGTTCTTCGGCCAGCCAGGCCAGTACTGTAGTGAATGAGAGGTTGCAGGAGCTGGTGAAGCTGTTTAAAGAAAGAACAGAACGTGTCAAGGAGAAACTGATTGATCCAGATGACTCCGATGATGAGACACCACCTGCTTGTGAGCTGAACCCAGTTTTACACTTTGATAAGGACAGATATACATAAACACTCGATAGGACTAAGCATAGAAGCATATAAACAATTACAAATTTAAAGTAGGCCGTAAAAACATTAGATACGTAAACATGAATTCCTTAGCAATGAATATCCAAATGGTTTTTATTTGTTTTAGACCACACACACAGAAAATTGGACACATGCTGAATTTTCAGTACACATGGCGTTAATTACAGGATCAAAGAGCATGTGACAAACACGCTTTTTTTAACAGCTCCAGCTAAGCAAGCTCCAGCTCCCCCTGCTCCTCCTGCTCCTGAGCCTCCAGCGGAGCCGAAAACAGAACAGGAGGTGACTGAAGCACCTGCTGAGAAAGAAGAGGAAAAAACTAAAGTACTGTGCTGTAAAATCAAACCTCAGTCCAGGCTTGGTCGACTTCTGCGGTACCGTTTCCCAGCCAGCATCGACCCCTTCACTAGTAAGCACTTCCCTCCTCATGTTAATCATGTGGACTAACAGCTTTTTGTTTTGCTTTGCTTTAGTGCCATGTTTTCCCAAATGGGGTGTACACAACAAACGCGAAGCTTGTATTCGCACCGTGTCCCTTGCTCAATATTAATCGCTGGATTTAATGTTGGGTCAGGCAAATTTTTCACTTGAGTTGAATTTTTTTTAACTTGCGCGGAAGATGAGTTTGAGGCGAATAGCGCGTGTTCGCGAAAATCGCGCCGCCCAATTGCTGTCATTCAAATCGCCCCAGGCGAATAGGCATCTATTCACGTTTTTGCAGTGACTTTGTATGTAATCTGCTCGTGCAAATCACTGAATTCGCATTTGGTGTGTACGCAGCATTACCATTTCAAGAATAACTAATAAATGACAAAATTAAATAAATAATTTACACATTTAAAGGTGCAGTGTGTAACATTTAAAATTATTTGATGACAGAAACGCAATATTATATACATAACTATATTATCAGAGGTGTATAAAGACCTTACATACTTAACTGTTATGTGTTTATTACCTAAAAATGAGCTGTTTTTATCTCTATACACCGCGGGTCCCTTTACATAGAAGTCGCCATTTTGTGCCGCCATATTTCTACAGTAGCCCTAAACGGACAAACTGCTCTACAGAGCGCATTTTGTCACTATTGTATCTGCTGTATTTTATCTTAGATGACAAAATGTTTGTCCTGTGGCGGCTACCGTAGCTTCTCTATGCGTTTCGTTGAATGGTGGACTGAACCGTTGGTTGCAATTCACAATCTCACTGCTAAATGCCGCTAAAATCTACACACTGCACCTTTTCATAATTTTATTATTACATAAAAAATATTTTCACCTACTGTAAATAGCATATCGCTAAGAAAATGCTGATATTGTTACTTTATGTAAAAAAAAAAATTTATAATATTTATATCTATTTATATCTACAAAGTGAAAGCTGCTAACTTAAAAAAAATCTTACTTCATTTAGTAACACTTTAAAAATTACGTTTTATAATTTTTTTTCACTTTAGGTATAAAAACTATTTGCACTTAGTGTAAATAGCCGATGTCCAAAATTAAGTCTTACTGCGGTCTGTTGATCTCCATAGATCTGATCTACGTGCTTTGGCTGTTTTGCGTGTCTTTGGCATTTAACTGGAATGCGTGGATGATTCCCGTGCGTTCGGCGTTCCCTTATCAAACACCGGATAACATCCATGTGTGGCTGTTGATTGACTACCTATGTGACACCATCTACATTCTGGACATTCTGGCCTTTCAACCCCGATTGCAGTTTGTGCAACATGGGGACATTGTGGTAAGTAAAACCAGGTAAAATTATTAGAATTGATCAAAATAGGAGTTATTAATGACCTGCTCCCTCACAGACTAATGAGGCAGTGTCAACATCCATAAAGGTGGATCAGATCATTTGCTGTTCAATGAAATGCTATAAAATGTGTTTTTTTTTTTCATTTTGCGCAATGTGTGACTATAGAGCGACAAGAAGGAGATGAGAGATAATTACATCAAAGCCGTTCGGTTCAAGGTAACAAAAATTGAGTGAATAAATGAATCTGATCATTTATTAGACTTATCATGTAGTCTAAAAGTCTGATCTTCTGTGTTATATAGCTGGACTTGCTCAGTCTCCTTCCTCTGGAGCTTTTCTACTTCAAAACAGGAATTAATCCACTCCTCCGCTTACCAAGGATAATGAAGGCAAGCTCATGCTCTGGTTGTCTAACTGGGCTTTAGATGGATCAGACTAGAATGAACCTGGTTAATTCTGTGATGTCTTCTTCCTTTGTGCAGTTTATGTCTTTCTTTGAGTTCAATAAACGTCTGGAAGCTATCCTGACCAACGCTTACGTTTACAGGTTAGCTCTTTTCTATAAGCCTTTGTATTTGGCTTCGATGTTTGCTTAAAGGGACACTCCACTTTTTTGAAAATATGCTCATTTTCCAGCTCCCTTAGAGTTAAACATTTGATTTTTACCATTTAGCTTATCTCCGGGTCTGGCGGTACCACTTTTAGCATAGCTTAGCATAATCCATTGAATCTAATTAGACCATTAGCATCACGTGAGTTTCGATGTTTTATTTAAAACTTGACTCTTCTGTAGTTACATTGTGTACCAAGACCTACGAAAAATTAGAATTACGCACTGCCCGAAAATAGTCCCCTTGAATACTTTTAATAGGGACTATTTTCAGGCGCTGCGTAATATCATTATGCCTCCTGCAGCCATGTTACGGCAGCAAAGTCATTGATTATTAAGCCAGAATGAGAGTATAGTTCTTAGCCATATCTGCCTAGAAAATTGCAACTTTTAATTTTCTGTCGGTCTTAGTACACAATGAGAGTCAAGTTTTAAATAGGAAAAATATATCAAACTCTTTGGTTATTTTTTAGCACGATGCTAATGGTCTAATCAGTATCAATGAATTGTGCAATTATGCTAAGCTATGCTAAAAGTGGTAGCACCAGACCCGGAGATCAGCTGAATGGATTCCAAAATGATAAAAATCAAATATTTAACTCTAGAGGAGCTGGAAAATGAGCATATTTAAAAAAAAGTGGAGTGTCCATTTAAGACATGATGTTGATTGTTTCTTATTATTCTTCCTTATTTATTAGAGTCGTTCGAACCACCACTTATCTACTGTATGCCGTCCACTGTAATGCTTGTCTCTACTACTGGGGCTCATCTTATGAAGGTCTGGGTGTTTCTGAATGGACTTATGATGGGACTGGCAATAGCTAAGTATGTGAAACTGATATTAAGAGGTATCAAATTATATTGATAGTTGCACAATGATTTACGGTGCATTTACTTTACATTTACATTATTCAACATTTTTCTCCATGTTTTCAGCTATATCCGCTGTTACTACTTTGCCGTGAAGACTTTGCTCACCATCGGAAACCTGCCGGGACCCACCACACTTTTCGAGATTGTATTTCAGCTCATCAATTACTTCACTGGAGTGTTTGTGTTCTCCATCATGATTGGTCAGGTAAAGTCGTCGGGATTCTGAACAGTGGCCTGGGTTTCAATTTTTACTGATTATCACAGATTATGGTTTTGTGTCGCTCAGATGAGAGATGTTGTGGGTGCAGCCACGGCCGCTCAGACAAACTATCGTGCATGTGTGGATAACACGGTTAAGTACATGGCCTCCTACCGCATTCCTAAAGATGTGCAGAACAGAGTAAAAACATGGTATAGCTACACGTGGCAGTCCCAAGGCATGCTGGGTAAGATTATAAGCCACACTAATAATGAGTACAGTACAGACATTTTTTGTTATTAAATGGAGATTTGTTGGTCTCATGCAGATGAACAAGAGTTACTAGTTCAGTTACCTGATAAGATGAGATTGGACATTGCTGTGGATGTGAACTATTCCATTATCAGTAAAGTGCCACTCTTCCAGGTAAGTGCGTGGGCTCAAAATGTTGCTTCGAAATGACTTGCCTTTGTTTCTATGTTCCTCTCCATCTTTTTTCTCAGGGTTGCGACAGACAGATGATCTTTGATATGCTGAAAAGGCTCAGATCTGTGGTGTACCTTCCAGGAGATTACATCTGCAAAAAGGCAAGGAGCTTTAAGAACGTTTAGCCTACATAACAGATCTTCATACTGTACATACTGTTATGCTAAAGGAAAACACCACCGCTTTTCAATATTTTACTATGTTCATACCTCGACTTAGATTAATTAATACACACCTATCTTTTTTTAATGCGTCCACTTAATCTTTGTACAACGCGTCGTGATTGTGTTAGCATTTAGCCTAGCCCCATTCATTCCTTAGGATCCAAACACAGATGAATTTAGAAGCCACCAAACACTTCCATGTTTTCCCTATTTAAAGACTGTTACATAAGTAGTTACACTAGTAAGTATGGTGGCACAAAATAAAACATAAATAAATATGAGAACTATATTGTATGGCGGAAGAGCACTTAGTTTGCAGCACTTTGACCTTGGCGCGCAGTAACATCATCACTCTTGCTACTCCCCCTCTCGCTCAAACTTGCGTCAATATTACTGCGCCCGAGGTCGAAGTGCTTTTGTGTTAACCACTCGTAATCTTACAGGATGAAGTGGGCCGTGAAATGTACATCATTAAAGCCGGGGAAGTCCAGGTAGTTGGCGGTCCAGATGGTAAGACGGTGTTTGTGACCCTGAAAGCAGGAGCTGTGTTCGGAGAGGTCAGGTGAGAGGTTTAGCTTGGTTTGATCTCAATAGTGAGTTTGCTTTATCCAAAAACTTCAATATTAATTCATGTTTTTTTCCAAACTAAGCTTGCTTGCCATTGGAGGAGGAAACAGACGTACAGCTAATGTAGTAGCACGTGGTTTTGCTAACCTCTTCATCTTGACCAAGAAGGACCTGAATGAGATCATGGTGCACTATCCAGAGTCCCAGAAACTGCTCCGCAAGAAAGCAAGGTAGGATATGGAGATACATAGCTACAATTTTGATATCTTTAAGTATTTCACTTGTTTATTTTCAACCCTGCTTTGTTCATTATTAATCTGTAACTTGTTCTTTATCCTAAAGGAAAATGGTGACTAAAGACAAGAAGCCAGCTGAGAAGAAAGAAGAGAAGGAGCCCATCCCAATTATTCCTCATCGTGCCGAGACGCCCAAACTGTTGAAAGCAGCATTGGAGATGACTGAAAAATCAGGGATGAAAGGAACATGGTCCAAATTGAAGGAAAAGACCAATAGATCAAGTGTCTCCTTGCAGGTACATAAACAACTTGTTTGAAATAAAAAAATCATACGTTAAGTGTGGCTTAAATGTCCAAATATACTTCTTTTACACGTAGCACTCGATCTCTTCATCTGTGATGCCCAACTCGCCCGTCCATGAGCCGAACTCAGAGCAGGAAGCTGACGCCATGTCTCAAATGTCAGACAGCTCAATGCAAATCCCCACGACCCCCACCGGCTCTGGAGATGGGAACGTATTTGCCGAAGACGACGGCCCAGCAGAGGTGGAAACAAAATGTCCTCCGATAGAAAAAGAAACAGTGATCAAATAAGAGTCTTAGATGTTGTCACATTTAAAAAGCCTGCTTAAATAGCTTCTACACTAACAGTAATATTCAAAATTTTACTTTATATGTAATGTTATGTAAATATAAAGAAAGCATATAATTTTCTGGTAACATAAGAGGTCTATCCGAGGTATCTGAATGCCAGTTGCCGGCGACTTTGATGGTGGTCAGTCACTCCCAAAAGTCGCTCATCATTTTAATTGTGCATCCTCATTTCCTTTCCTCGCATCTTAGCTGACTGGAATGAATGAGATCAGACAGTCGCTGGCTGTGTGCACAGTTTTAGTTAAACAAATACCATACTGCAATAAAAACATAGTTCACTGATACTGTAATTCTCCTTCTGATAAAAAATAATGTACTCAAAAGGGCTGTTGTGTACTGTTAGCATATAGATATCTTCAGGTTTATCTGTCTACCAAAAGACAAGTGCCTTAATAAACCCTAAACACTGTCATTCATCATACACCCTTAAAACTGTGCAAGCTTATCACTTGATAGGTTCACCGCTCATCATTATGGTTGACTGCCAACATTAAAGCAGTTTTGTAGCATTTTTTGACTCTAGTCTAATTGAGACATTACTTTGGCAGTATGTAGTTTATTTTGTCCTGGAAACCGCTGTGCTGAATATTTTAAGATGTTTCTTTGTTTCTTTAAAGGATATGAATAATTCTGTAATACTCCCAATTTCTGTAACCAATTTATAAGGTGGAAATAATTTGCTGCCATTAGCAAAATAAATAACTTTTTCAAAGAAAGAACATATGGATAGCAGGTTTAAAATAATGCCTTTTTATTTTGCTTTCTTGTTTTAGGCGTGAAACTAGACAACCTAGTGCAGAAGAAAGAAATGTATAGCTATGTATTGCTCTCTTCTTTCCTCATGATGGACAATCATTTGTATAGTATATGTAAAGCTACAACTAGATATTATGTACAACATTTTTGAGTAATATTAATATATTTGTACATTTTGTTTAGTGCTGGGCAGAGATTAATCGTGATTAATCGCATACAAAATAAAAGTGATTTTTTTTTTTGCATAGTTTATGAGTGTTTGCTGTCTGTAATTATTATGTGTATATAAATACACACACATTCATGTATGTATTTAAGAAACATTTACATTAGGGCTGGGTATCGATTCAGATGTTTCAGATCGATTCGATTTCGATTCACAGGCTATCAAATCGATTCGATTTCGATTCTCGATTCAATTCCGATTCTCGGGCTGATTTTTATACTCGATTTTCTATTCAACTCAATGAATATAGATTTTATAGAATATTATATTATATTAGAATATTAAATTATATTATATTAGAATAAAGACTGAATAAATGAATGACAGGCTCGCCTCTCGCTCCTTGGTAACATCGCTCAAGGAAAAAAGAGTGAAGACGACTAGTAATTAGATTAACGTTGGGAAAAAAATCGATTCGTGGGCTTTAAGAATCAATTTTAAATCGACCACGAAAAAAAAACGATGAATCGAAAAATCGCTTTTCTTGCCCAGCCCTAATTTACATGTGTATATATACTTATTAATATTTTTATATATTCTATATGATATATAAATACATAAATATATATATACAAATAATAAAAAAATCTGAAATAAATATATGTATGTCTGTGTGGTTAAATATACAAAACAATTACACACACATATATTATGCAAAAAAAAAAAAACTTTTATTTTGTATGCGATTAATCGCGATTAATCTTTGCCCAGCACTAATATTTATATATTATGGTTTGCTTCTCCATAGCATTACAAATTGCATTTTTAGTAAGTGAGCAGCTAATATTTTCATGACCTGTAGAGCTTAAACTGATGTAATGTAAATAAACTGATGTTCCTAGACTTGGCATGACATGCTTTAATTCTGTGACTGAGCTAATTGCAAGCTAATTTAATAGTATCTATCTATCTATCTATCTATCTATCTATCTATCTATCTATCTATCTATCTATCTATCTATCTATCTATCTATCTATCTATCTATCTATCTATTTATCTATCTATCTATCTATCTATCTATCTATCTATCTATCTATCTATCTATCTATCTATCTATCTATCTATCTATCTATCTATCTATCTAATCGCCGCTATGGACTCCAGACCAGTAGGTGTCGCGGCATCCGATCTTCTATAGCGACGCGAGATAAAGCTAGAAGTAGTTTTTCTGATTTGTAAGTAATGGCAACCAAACGTCCTTTCGTCGATGAAGATTTTTGTTGTCCCGTGTGTCGCTGTATTTACGGCGATCCCGTGTTGCTTCCTTGCGGCCACAGCGGCTGTAAAGAGTGTATCCAAAACTACTGGGCGATTCGAGAGTCCAGAGACTGTCCAATATGCAGAAAAGCGTCTGCTACTGACCCTCCACCAAACCTGGCTCTCAAAAACCTGTGCCAATCTTTCTTGGTATACAAGCGTGGTTTGGAGGAGATGTGTGAAGTTCACCAGCAGAAATTTAGTGTGTTTTGTTGTGACGATGAAAAGCTCATTTGCGAGTTTTGCAGAGATTTAGAGGAGCACAGAAATCACACGTGCCGTCCCATCCGCGAGGTCGCTGAGGAACACAGGGTACTCATGTAACGTTACATCATATTTTAATTATAACATATTATAAATCACACATCAACTTCATTTAATAAAACCTGATGTATCCCAATTTTAGGGAGTTTATCGTAACCAGCTTGATCTTCTTAAGGCCAAACTGAAGGTTACACAAAGATTTGACGGTTACTACAAGGCTAAAAACATAAAGGTGAGAGTTGAATTTAGTTGAATAAAATACGTTTTGGCCCTGAAGGATGCTTAAAGGCCACAGTGGGAAAACAAGACAGCAGTGTGATTAAAATGCATATGATTTTTTTCTCATTGGGATGGTTTAAAGACAAAGACCTGACATTTTTTTTTAAATGCTATTTTACATTTTCTCAGAAAACTAATGAAACGACTTTTTGGATCGGTAAAACTACAAGATTTCGTTTAACTCCAAAAGTTAATATAAAGGAGACATCTGGTGGCCAAATTACGCAAATGCGTTTCTAAAAAAGATAGGAAAGCAGAGAGATGTGACCTAAAATATTCAAAATGAAGATTATCTCAAAAATATAAGATGGATGTATGCATCCTTGCTGTATTTTAACAATAAAAATAGCAATGCTGTAATGCGTCTCCTGTCATTTTAGCCAGCAAGTCAAATCAACATTTCTCTTGGGGGTGGTTTCCTGGACCGGTGTAGCAGCCGATCCTGTTCCCTTTGAAGCGTTTCTGCTGACAGCGCATGCGCAGGCATCGCAGATTAGCTGGGTGTTATTTATTTATTTTCAATTTTTCTTGTATGGTATAGAATGTGCACAGAGTTTGTACAAACTCAAACAGCTCACAACAATTAAAACTATAAAATAAATAATAAGAAAAAAACAGCTGGGTGTACAGAAAGCGAGAAGGGGAACAGACATTCCGAGGGGAACAGGATCGGCTGCTACACCGGGCTTAGTCTAAAATTAATGTCTTAACTGCCTGCACTGACATATCTTAAATTATATCATTGCCATTGTTTTGTCTCAATATGCACATCAACAATATGTTTTTGTAAGTTATGTTTGTAAAAACTACTTTAATGTCCTTATATAATGAAGGCTTAGTCCTGGATTAATCTAAATCCTGTCCGGGAAATGGATTATTGTTAGTGATTATTTGATGTTATACATTGTCTAATTTGTGCGCTTTTGGGGTATTTTTAGAACACTGCCAACTTTAGAAAGAATCTAATCCGAAATGAATTCAAGCAACTTCACCAGCTTTTGGATGGCGAGGAAACTCGGTTGATTGAAGAATTAGATCAAGAGAAAGAACTAAAACTACAGATTATGGAAGAGAAAATCAGAAAGATGAATCAAGACATAATGTCTCTCTCCAACTCTATTAAAGATTTGGAAGAGACTCTGGAGAGTGGGGACATCACTTTGCTTCAGGTTGGCTTATTTAAAACCTTATTTAATGTTTATGCCCTTCAATCACATATTTTTAAATATTTTTTCTTATATTTTCAATAGACATTCAAGGAGACTTCAATGAGGTAAGCAGGATTTCCTTTCTTTTCAAATCAAGCATCAGTACTTAAAGAAAGCCATTGCACTGATCTGCCATACTACAGTATATACAATTTTTTAAAGGTCACATAAAACAACATTTTCCGACTAACAAACCTGACATCAAATGTCCAATAAATTCGCTAGAGCAACCGTATTGAGAGTTTCAGTTTTCTAATTTATAGGAATAAATGGGTACTGTTTTGGTTAACTTCTACAGACTTTGATCTGTTATCACCCCTCAATGTTGTCTAGCCTCAAGTTCACACCCCAAGATCCTGAGGTGGCTACAGGAGAGCTTATAGATTGTGCCAAATACATGGGCAACCTCAAGTTCAATGTCTGGAAGAAAATTGGAGAATCAATAAGCTACTGTGAGTCAATCCTTACAATATGCAACCACATTTTAAGTTGCTAGATGGATACTATAAATGCCAATATTATATTCCTGATTATTTTAACCTAAATAAAAGAAACTCTAGTCTCATATCTGCATGCAACATATTTGTCAGGAGAAAAGTGGGGTGAGATTGGATTTAATTCATTACAAACTTTTTCTTATTAGTTCCTGTAGTGTTGGACCACAATACAGCTAGCTGTTTACTTGAACTGTCTGATGATCTGACAGAGGTGTGGAACCCCAATGAGATCCTAGAAGAGGATGAATATCCATTTTATGCTCCTCTTCCTGCAAACCTGGAACGATTCCAAAATTGGCCCTGTGTGCTTGGCTCGGTGGGTTTCTCCACGGGTGTACACAGCTGGGATGTTCAGGTGAAAGGCAATAGTGTTTGGGCAGTGGGTGTGGCCACAGAATCTGTGCAGAGAAATGGGAATGAATTCTGCGAGCCTAGTGATGTTTGGCGTATTGGATTTGATGGTAAAATGCTCAATGTGAAGGAACCGCTGGGGCCACGCATCAATTTGAGTGAATATGAGAGACCAAAGGAGGTGCGGGTGAAACTTGATTTGATTGAAGGACAGGTGTCGTTCTCAGACCCTCAGAGTAATGCAGTCTATCACACATTTACACACAATTTCACAGAGAAGGTGTTTCCGTACTTCCACACTAAGGGCAATTTTCCTCTCCGAATTCTGCCTGCGGACCAATCCTTTTATTAAAGTACTTTAGTTTCCTTTGGAAAAATAGTCTTGTGTTTAACAAAACGGTTCCAAATGTAAATACAGTCCTAAAGTGTTATGTTCACTTGTGATGTCACGGTCCTTGTGATCATTTGCAGATTTGTTATTTTTACTTAATTTTGATCTGTAATAGCTTTGGCACTTTAGAAAGTTTAAGGAATAACATGGTTCTTGGCTATTTAATGTTTTGATAAACAAAATAATATTTGTTTAATAAATTTTTTTTTTACCTTTGCTAGGAAGATGTGTGTACTACCTCACGTGTGCAATGTTTCAGTTCTGTTTTTTTGTTGTTGTTTACAATAAAAGTATACAGGAAATGTCCTGTTAATATACTTAGATGCTAAAAAAATAAAGCATAGTGTTGAGTTGCAAACTATGTGCTGAATGTGTGTTTTTTTGTTGTTGTTGCATTTGTGAACAAGCGGTAAAAAGGTAAAGGTATTGATACACACAATCGATCGTAATACACAACAACATTCCTATAGCATAATGTCACAATTTAAGTCATAATAAATGGCTTCACAGCAAAACAATTAAATATGTCTTTATATTCCTAAATAAAGCCTAGTCTTGGATTAATCTAAACCCTATCTGAGAAACCGCCCCTGAGGTAACTTTTATAGTTTTGGGTCGCCGGAAGTCGCGTAGCTTTCATTGCAATAAGTGTGATTGTATCACTTTGTTTTTGTTAGTTGTTGATTGATGGTGATATTGAGCGTTAGTTTAAAAATAAATACACTGCCAATAAAAACATAGTTCACTGATACTGTAATCCCCCTCTGATAATGTACTCAAAAGGGCTGCTGTGTGTACTGTTAGTGTAGAGCAAAAAATGTCAAGTTTATTTTATTTAATAAAGTACCTTAATACACAGCGTTCCAAATTATTATGCACATGCCATTTTTGTTTATTTTTCCAATACAGTAAGTAAGTTTACAAATTTTATTTTATCCTCAACACTTATATGACAGTGTGGATTTTATTCAAATGAAATTAAAATGTTAAAAGATACTTTAATACTTTGAGAAATATGCTGTTGCAAGTTGCAAATATGCAAGTTGTAGTTCTCCTACAATATGGGTATGAAAAAAGATCTTTCTAAAGACAAAAAGTGTGCATTATCTTAAAAAAATCAAATTACATCCAATAACAATTTATATTTGATGGATCTAAACAGAAATTATTAAACTATTATAAGATTTATGAGTGATTCACAGTACAGATATATATTGTAGAAAAAATTAGGAAAAGGTAGCAATAAAAAGCCACCATTAAGAAGCAAACATGTATTTAAACCTGCTGGTGTCTCTGGAATCCAAGAACCCCTTTAATACGGGATCATTTTGTGCATAAAGCTGTATTTCTACCCCTCCCACAAACCAAAACTTGCAAAAATGAAACATTTGCTGTTAGCTCAGAATACAGGAAGACTATTTTACAGAGTTGTATTCATTGACACGCCATAATACACTGAATAATGTAGATTAATGCAATTCTGGATTGTTGGTGAATAGCCACTATATTCAAACAAGACTGTAACATTAGGGAGAGATGCCAGAGTAATGATTTGGGCTGTGAAATGGTCTACTCAAAACGTTTCAAAATATGTTTTATCATTGTTTAAAATGTTAACATGCATAAAAGAAGCCAAGCTAATATAGAAATAATAAGTAATCAATAGTCTAAATATTAAAATTAAGGCTATTAACAGAATGTGCTTTGGCGGGCAACCTGGTGACATAATGCAGACCACTGGTCTTGACAGTCTGGACTCCAGCTTAGGTGTTAAAACAAGCTTACCCCACTAAAAGGCTGGATTAGAGGTTAGTTTCTTTGTTCAGGCAATACATCGATATCACCTAAGTGATCTTATCTTAATTATAGTATGGGAGCAGCAGACCTCGAGAACCAACAGACCAAAGGGGTCTGTGATAACGAACATCTGTTATATCTGTTGTATCATCCAACCAGTGGTGTAGTGGTGTCTGGAGAAGTGGGTATACTCTTACGGCGCATTCACACGGGGCGTCAGCGTCAACGCTTCCCATTCACTTTTAATGGGTGACGTCATGCGTTGCCGAACTGAATTGTGGATCCGTCAGCGCTGCGTCAATGCCGTTGCTCGCGGCAAAAGTTGAACATTTCTCAACTTTTCAAGCGGCAACGCGTGCGTCATCCAATCAGATCGCCTTATGCAAATTACCTAGACAAAGCCAGCCAATTACGTTTATGGAAGAACGGAGCATGTGTAGCGGCCACTGTGATTGGCTGTTGGCCACGCTTCAGACAAGCCTTCCGTTAAGCGTTAACGCTGACGCCCCTTGTGAGTGCGCTGTTAGTTTATGCCCCTAGTAGAAGTGGGAATACTCTTAATGTATGCCCCCAGTAGAAGTGGGTATACCCCATGCCATCAAATAAAGAGGTGGGTATACTCCGTATACCTGCGTATACCCTGCACTACACCACTGCATCCAACCAGTTAGTTGAGCACAGTTGGTGACGGGTCAGGTACTTAAATTACATTTAGGATACCTCATTAACATTTATGACTGTGTAAATTGCCAATGGGGATACTGCTGTGTTTAATCTTACTCCACTGAACCCAGAATAGCTTAATTGTAACTGGGTCTGGTACCACACTTAACGTCCTCGTTATCTTACACGTTAGGTTTAGCCTGAAACTAAACCTAAAACTCTAAATCAAATGCACAGCAAATACTTACATTTATAGCTGTATTTTTCCGTATGCTGGACAATCTTTTGTATAGCATGTAGGCCTACTTTATAGCTACTACTACATCTATATATTATGTGCAATATTTAGCTGCAGCCCCGCAGCGCACGATTCAGGGCGCTCTATTCAGTCCGGAAGTCGAACCATATATGGTTTGGCGGAATCGGTCTTACTAGAGTCGTGAAAACCAAAATTTCTTTGCATAGCGTTATTGTTAATTTTCTAATGGATTTTGATATAAATACTAAACATTTGAATTATATGTATGGTACTTAAAACAATACATGTAAATTCACTAAAATATATAGACAATATAAATATTTCTTATTAACATAAATTTTAATGTAGATATTAAGTAATGTCACTACATACTTTTTCATTTGATATAAAGAAATTACATTTACTTCATGTTCATTATCAGTATCTACTTTAAGTATTTGTTACAAAATAAACATTGACTCAGAGCATAATTTTTATACACTTTATTATTTTAGAATTTCAACTACACATTAAATAAGTAAATATTTCTGCACCACAAAAAAAATAACAGAACGCCATGCTGTTATGTTTTTGCAACTGTCCCTCACTTTCCGCGTTTGTCCTGAAGCGAGCGGTCTGGGTCGTGTGCTCTGAATCGTGGCGCTGCAGCTGGATAATATTGGATATTTTGGAGTAATATTTATTTGTAAATTTTGTGTATACTAATATTATGGTTTGCTATATTGACTCCAGGCCGGTAGGTGGCGCACCATCTAAACGTTTACAGCGACGTGCCATTAACCAAAAGAAGAAGACGTCACCTTCCTTCCTTGGCGGTCAGTTTGATCAGTTACGAACGGTCTGCAACCCATCAGTAAACTCACTAAAGAAGTTGTTGCGAGAAATGGCAACCAAACGTCATTTTGCCGAGGAAGATTTTTGTTGTTCCGTGTGCCGCAGTGTTTACAGTGATCCTGTATTGCTTCCCTGCGGTCACAGTGGCTGTAAAGAGTGTATCCAAAAGTACTGGGCGACTCGAGCGTCCAGACACTGTCCAATATGCAGAAAAGTGTCTGTCAACAACCCTCCTCTAAACCTGGCTCTCAGAAACCTGTGCCAATCTTTCTTGGACTACAAGCGCGATTTGGAGGAGATGTGTGAAGCTCACCAGCAGAAATTTAGTGGGTTTTGTTGTGACGATAAAACGCTCGTTTGCGACAAGTGTAAAGATTCAGATGAGCACAAAAATCACACGTGCCGTCCGATCCGCGAGGTCGCCGAAGAACACAGGGTAAGTGGGCCACCCTATTCGTGTACATCATCATAACTTTTATTTCATTAAACTCAGTGTCTCCCAATTTTAGGGAGTTTATCGTAGCCAGCTTAATCTTCTGAAGGCCAAATTAATACTTTTAAAAAGACGTCACTGTTATGGAAAGGCTGAAGACATAGAGGTGAGTGAGGATCTTTTTCCACAGTTAAAGGGATAGATCACTTTAAAATGAAAATTCTGTCATTATTTTCTCATCCTCATGTTGTTCTAAACCTGTATAAATGTTTTTTTTTATGATGAACACAAAAGAGGATGTTTTGAGAAGTTATGTTAAACACACAGCATAGTGTCTATTGACTTCCATAGTAGGATATTTCCAAATATTTTAGAAGTATTGTGATAAATGAGGAAGCAAATATTTTGATAAATGATTGTAAGCACACAGTTGACAGTACCCTTTAAATTCCATCATATTTTTATTCCTACTATGAAAGTCAATGCTCACTATCTGCTGTGTGTTTACCATCATTTCTCAAAATATCTTCTTTTGTGTTCATCAGAAAAAATAAATTCATACAGGTTTAGAAAACATGAGGATTAGTAAATGAAGACAGAATTTTCATTTTAAAGTGAACTATCCCTTTAAGAGATTCCATGTTTTTAACCTACAGTAAATAGAATGCAAGAGGAATCGGCGCACTCTAGTGTCCAAATCACGCAATTGCATGTCTAAAAATAAGAAATATAGAGAGGTGTGATGAAAATATTAAAAATAAAGATTATCTTCCTAATATAACAAACAAAGGTTTTGTTATGCCATTTTAATATACATTTCATTTTAGCCAACACGTTACCCTTAATGTAATGTATAATTAAATAATGTTAAAGATTATTAGACGCCATACATTGTCTAATGCATGTACTTTGTGTTTTTTGTTCTTATTTAACACATTTTAGCGCTCAGCCAACTTTAGAGAGAATCTAATCCGGAATGAATTCCGGCAACTTCGCCAACTTTTGGATAATGAGGAAAGTCTGTTGATTGAAGAATTGCTTCAAGAGAAAAAAGTAAAATTACAGATCATGAAAGACAAAGTCAAAAAGACAAGTCAAGACACAATTTCTCTCTCCAGCACCATTAAGGACCTGGAAGAGAGAATAAATAGTGTGGACATCACATTACTTCAGGTTAGCTTATTTAATGTCTTGTTTACTGTTTCAAAGACATTTTTTAAAGGATTTATTAATGCTTTATATTGACTTTTTCATATTCTTGTATTTTCAATAGACACTCAAGGAGACTGCAATGATGTAAGCAGGATTTATTTTCTCATTCTGCATATGACGTGTTGAAATCAAGCATCAATACAAGTCCGATATCATATCTCCTTAAATAGATACTGATATTTTAAAATTGCTTACTAAGGTCGCAATAAAACAACATTTTCAGACTGACAAACCTAAACAACTGTGCCATAAATTTGCTAGAGCGAGCTTATTGAGTGTTGCACGTTTCTTATTCATAGTCACATGACTTACTATCTGCACTCTTTGATCTGTTTTCACCCCTCAATGTTTTCCAGCCTCAAGTACACACCCCAAGATCCTGCGGTGACTACAGGAGAGCTTATAGATTGTGCCAAATACTTGGGGAACCTCAAGTTCAATGTTTGGAAGACAATTGGAGCAGCAATAAGCTACAGTGAGTCAATCCTTACAATATGCACACATTTTAAAGGTGTAAAGGTGTGTAGATTTTAGCGGCATCTAGTGGTAAGGTTGCGTATTGCAAGTAACTGCTCAGTCCAATGCTCACCCCTCCCTTTTTTTCTAGCTCCTGTGGTGTTGGACCCTAATACAGCTAACAGTTTACTTCAACTGTCTGATGATCTGACAGAGGTGTGGAACCCTAATGAGGCCCTAGATGATGATGAATACCCAATTTGCGTTCCTGTACCTGCAAACCTGGAACGATTCCAAAATTGGCCCTGTGTGCTTGGCTCGGTGGGTTTCTCCACGGGCGTACACAGCTGGGATGTTGAGGTGAAAGACAATAAATTATGGAGTGTGGGTGTGGCCATAGAATCTGTGCAGAGGAAAGGCAAGTACGGCGAGCCTGGTGATGTCTGGTGTATTGGATTTGACGGTAAATACTTCAGGGTGAAGGATCCGCTGGGACAACGCATTTTGTGTGAATATGAGAGACCAAAGCAGGTGCGGGTGAAACTTGATTTGATTGAAAGACAGGTGTCGTTCTCAGACCCTCAAAGCAATGCAGTCTATCACACATTTACACCTATTTTCACAGAAAAGGTGTTTCCGTACTTTCACACTGAGTGCTGTAAGCCTCCTCTCCGAATTTTGCCTGGGGTTAATCCTTTTATTAAATGAGTACTTGGGTTTTCCTCCTTTAGTCATTAACAAAATGGGTCTGAATTTAAATACAGTCCCATAGTGCTATATTCACTTGTGATGGAATGGTCCTTGCGACCATTTGCTGTTTTATTATCTTTTTATATTTATATTACTTTATTTTTATGCGTTGGGACATTGGAAAGTTTAAGTAATAACCTGGTCCTTTTAAATATATGTGAGTACGGCTAAAACAAGTATTGATTTTGATAAAAACACAGTTGTTTAATACATTATTTTCCTTGTGCTAGGAAGGTCTGTGTACTACCTCACATGTGCAATGTTTTCAGATATTTCCTGTTAAATCTATATATGTGTCCCTTCTTTCATTGTGCACAAAATAAATAAAGCATAGTGTTGTGTTGCAGGCTGAATGTGTTTGAATGTTTGTATTTTTATGTTGCATTTGTTAACAAGTGGTAAAAAGTACTGAGACACAACTAAGCCTAACACACACTGTGAAGCTGCCGTTCAATAATGCACAATATGCAAAGTGCTTCGAAAATACATTAAAATTGACACGTTCACATTCTAGTTATTTAATACATTTGTTTTGAAGTTATTTTTAAGCAACAAAACAACAAGTACTGCAAGGGATATAAAGGCCGTGAAACTATTAACGTAAAAATTACAGTGTGTGTATGTGTGTTTATATTATGTATTATATCACTTTTATTACCTAATAAAACTTTAAAGTGATTGCAAAAATATAGTCTCTATGATTAATTTTTTGCTTTAGATTTCAAAGGATTGCTTTAGTAAGTATAATAAAACATCTTGAGTTTTTCTTTGCAGTGGGTCAAAAGCTTTGATTTTGTCTCCATCTAGCGGTCGTTTCACGTCATTTCCATTTCACTTTTAAAGGAATAGTCTACTCATAGTCTACGAGTAGACTATTCCTTTAAGTACTTTTGATCGGCGTAATTAAAATATTGCCAAAGCATTCATACACATGGGCTAGAAAAAAACAATGTAGATAAAGCAAATATTAAAATAATGATTAAACAAGATTAATAAGGTGCGACCATATTAGTGCAGTTTACACTATTATGAAAATGTAATAAAATAGAAAATCAATTTTTAGCCTTATAATAATAAACAAATGAAACGAGAGGTGGTTGGTTTTTGATGATCAAAAATGACAAATAAGGCTGCCCTGCCCCAACACCTGCAGCCATCTTAATGCAGAAAACCAACCAAAACATTTACTTTCTCAAATTTATGCATTTGACAGACACTTTAATTCAAAGCGATTTACAGTGCAATGCAATTTTAATAATACCCTACCCTATGTGTGTTGCCTATAATAATGCATCCACCTACCTAACTCTTATCACTTGATCACTGCACTATTTTACAATGACAAAAAAGTTCTTCTTTTATTAAAAATTTCCCCTTTAATGTGAGCTCTGCATTTCTGTATGTCCTCTGTAGGTTAATGAAATACCACATCTGCTATTCTTATCTTATTTTTATCTACAGAAACTTCACTGACTTCTGTATTATGTGGCACAAACTTTCCTGTACCAAAATGCAAACATCTATTGTGCTTT
Organism: Misgurnus anguillicaudatus; assembly: GCF_027580225.2. Lineage (NCBI taxonomy): Eukaryota > Metazoa > Chordata > Actinopteri > Cypriniformes > Cobitidae > Misgurnus > Misgurnus anguillicaudatus. Next base: position 19,007,089 of record NC_073342.2, on the reverse strand, counting down.
GCTTTATTAAAAATAATCAAAGGGTTAAAATGCATACTGTGCATTAATAACCTTTGACTTTTTTCATGTTTAGCCTATATATTGTTAATGCTACTAACCATTGTTTTTTTTTATTTCATCCTACATAAAAATATTGTAGAATACTTTACTGTAGTAAAATTCCTAAATACTTTAGGGGTGGTTTCTTAGACAGGGATTAGCTTAAAATGGACATTTCACAAGACTTTTTTAAAAATGTCAAATCAATCTTTGGTGTCCCCAGATTATGTATGCAAAGTTCTATCTCAAAATACCATATAGATAATTTATAATATCATGTAAAAATTGCCACTTTGTAGGTGTGAGCAAAAATGTGGCGTTTTTGGGTGAGTCCTTTAAAATGCAAATGAGCTGATCTCTGCACTAAATGGCAGTGTTGTAGTTGGATAGTGCAGATTAAGGGGCGGTATTATCCCCTTCTGACATCACAAGGGGAGCCAAATTTCAATGACCTATTTTTCCACATGCTTGCAGAGAATGGTTTGATCTTTTTCACATTTTCTAGGTTGATAGAAGCACTGGGGCCCCCTTTAAGACAGGCGTGGCCTTAGTTTAAAATATAACTAGTTTTAACAGACATGTCTTACTAAAAACATTACTTGTGTGCATTTTGATGCAAAACAAAGGGGACTGATGTATTTTAAGATATGTCAATGCAAGTTGTTTTCAGTTTGGACAACTCTTAAATTTATTTTAGTCTAGGACTAGTCTAATCTCTGACCGGGAAACCGCCCCATGTTTTAAACCTTATTATTGTAAAAAATTAACCGTAAAAACATTCTGTAGAAATTACAGTGTTACTTGCAGCTGGTTGCCAGTAAATTACCGTAGATTTAAATTTATGTTATTTACTGGCAACATTTTGTTCAAAGTTAAATGAACATGAAACATTTGCAAATCTTTGTCTTTTCCAAATCTGAATCAAAAAACAGAAAACGGTTGATGATGATTTCTGGTTCCCAGAATGCTTTGCATGAGGCTGTTATTGTATAGTTTTATTCTTTAGATATAAAGATTTGTTAATATTTAAAATTTATTTAACGTTGAACAAACACTTGCCAGTAAATAACATAAATTTAAATGCTGTAATTTCTACTGAATTTTTTTACAGTGTACAATGAAATGTTGAGTACAGTTTAGTATTTTATTATTTGTTATTACTACATTGTAGTATATATAATGTAGATTTAATGCAATTATACTACAATTTATTATTACAGTAAATTATTCACACTTTTATTTATCAACGCTAGATTAACTAGTGCGCCATCTGCCATTCCTAAACTCCAGTCCGTTCTTTCAGTAAACTGCATTTCCCGTCAAGCTATGCGCGCTTGTCCACGTGACGTAATGAAATCTGATATTCCGTGTCAGTCTAGTTATTTTTTTTCTTTATCTAAATTTTCCGCTTGCGGATGAGCGAACGTCTCTTAAGGCTTAAATATACACAATAGACACGCGTGAGTTAAATAATGCGTTGGTTGTGATGCAATCGCTTAATGCGATTTAAAGAAGAAGAACAAGAGGCTGTTATCAGTTGATCCTCTGGTCATGACTGTACAAGAAGTTCGCCAAAATCACAAGACCTGCGAGTCTCTGAAGCGACGGGAATTTCATCTGCGTTAAACATTTCATACTGACATCCATGAATGATAATACATAACATGGATGATCTGCACCTACCTATAGAGGTGAGTCTACATTAAAACAACAGGCTGGTAGTTGTTTCAAAGGAAACTTAATAACAAGCTAACTAACAAGTGTCCTTAGTAATGACACTCTAATCTTCGGTTCAAGAGGAGGATAACAAGATCACCCTGCTGACAAATAATAGAAATTCAAATTGTTTAATGATTATATTGGGAATTATACTGGAAACTAAACTGCAGTGGTCTCTGTGGGGGTCTTACTTGTTATGTGTTTGGGTCTTTTATGGTTGGGATGATATCTGGTGGTTACCAATAACCATTAAATCAAAACACACATAAAGGAATTCTGTAATGGCTGCTGGTTTATAATGGTATTTGTAATAGAAACCATTAGAATTTGTATTGTGTGTATTTTATCCTTTAAACCTGCCTTTCTTCTTATTTGCTCCAGGTAATCTCGTACATTTTAAGTTTCCTTCATGTGTCAGACCGAAAAGAGGCATCACTGGTGTGTAAGAGTTGGTACGCAGCAAGCCAAGACCTTCAGCTTCAGGTTCTTCTTATATAAAACCATATAAAACATTACGTTTTTATCTGTTTCCATATAATTGACACAGATCCCTGATTGATTTATCGCAGAAAATTGTCACCTTCAAATTCCCGGTTTCCACATCTTCACTGGACTTCATCCGTGCACTCGATCGGCATCCTCGCTGTGGTTTAGTCATCAGCCATCTTGATGGATCCAGCCTCTCACGGCAGGTTCTTGTGGAGGTCGGGGTTCACCTCGGCCCCCGTTTGAACAGTTTGGCGCTACCCGGCAGCAGCATCACAGAGTCCTCGCTGCTGGGTCTCCTACCACATCTGACTAACCTTCACAAGCTGGATCTTCAAGGCCTGGATAGTCTCTTCATGTCTGGAGCCTTTCTGTCTAGAGAAGAGCATCGGCAGCAGGTCACACCTTTATCTTCGGTTTAGCTCTATAGTACATCTGTTATAATGCATAAGTTTAATCCTATAATTGCACGTTTTTAGGTCCAACATGCATTGAGGAACCTGCAGGAACTGGACCTGTCCAGTCTCCGCTACCTCTCAGATCTATCTTTTAACAGGCTGACCTGCTGCACGCCCAGGTTACGCAGACTGGCACTGGCTGGATGCCACATTGCGTTCGAATTCGATCCGTATCGAGGCTGTCCAGTTGGGGCTGGCTCCTCCGCTCTGCTCTCCCTCCGTAACCTGTTGAGTCTCCTAAAAAAGCAGGCCGGCACGCTCCGCAGCTTGGACCTGAGTCGCACAAGCATCACTCCCAATTCCCTAAGCTCCATAGCTCAGGAGCCAGGTCTCCATCTGGAGGAGCTGAGCCTCCGTGGTTGTAAAGAGCTGACGGATTACTCCGTGGAAGTCCTTTGCAAGTGGCAAAATAATCTGAAGGTGCTGGACCTCAGCGCATGTACCGAGCTAACAAGCAGGACGGTGCAGGCGGTGGCGACGAAGCTGAATGAACTGCAGTCGCTCTCTGTGTCTCAGGACTGGAAGATAACGGATAAAGGCCTGGCAGAGCTGATGGCGCTGCCTCGCTTGAGGACTTTGGATCTGTCCGAGTGTCCACATGTCAGGAAGGGACTTTCTTCTCAACTGCCCAGAGCTCAACTGGAGAGTCTTAGCCTTAGGAATTGCACGTATATAAAGGTGAATTTTTATGAACATTGTCTACATTTTTCAGTATATGTGATCCCTGGGATTGAACCCAGAACATTTTGCAGCACTGCGAATGCAATTCTTCACTTATTTTCCCATTCCTCTTTATATCATTCACCTTTTATTCAGGATGCAGTCATATACTCTCTGAGTCGGATGCTAGGCAGTAACCTGAAAGTGCTGGACCTCACATCCTGCGTCAACATCACTGATTTAAGCGTTCAAGCCATCGCAAACTACCTGCCCTCCCTGTTAATGCTGCGACTCGCCTGGTGTAAAGAGATCTCAGACTGGGGGCTGCTGGGAATGGTGGAGCCCACCAAGGATTGTGAGGCAAAAGACAAACTGGTGAGATTCCCAGTGCTGGGAAATAAAAGTATAGCAACTTACATTGTTATACAATGTTTGTTCTTTAACAATAATGTAAGTTTTAACACCTCTTACTTATAAATGCCCCAAACGTTAAGGAGTATAAAGGCCCAAGCTTTACTAGGACCTTTGGAAACATGGGATTTTTCCAGCCTCCCAGTCTGCCTTTTCAGGATAAACCACAACTGGTGACGAATGAGGACCTGGGGGCGTTTAATGAACAGGAAAGGGCATCATTGGTGGCCCTCAAGGGCCTTCAGGAACTCGACCTGTCGGCCTGCTCTAAATTGACTGACATCAGCATTACACAGGTCGGTACAGAACAGATTTGTAATTGTGTTTATCATAAACGTTTAAATTACAAGGCTTTGAGCATTCAAAATTACCTTAGCATGACAATTATTTATTTTTGGATATGTCAGGTACTCCGTTTTCCCGACCTCCACCGTCTCTCGCTTTCCATGCTGCCGGAGATCAGTGATGAAAGCTTGGTGTCTGTAGCCTATCACTGTCGCAGCCTCACCAGCCTGTCCCTCAATCACTGTCCTCAGATCAGTGACCAGGGCATGGCGCGGGCCCTACCACTTCTCCAAAGACTACAGCATCTGGACCTGGCCTGCTGCGATGCCATTACAAATGAGTTAGTAACTTCAACCCACTTTAATAATTATACTCTATATAATAAATAGTTTGTTATATTTGTTAAGTCTCTACCAAAACTTGTGGCGGAATAAGTATCCATATCCACGAAAAAGCTAAGAAAATTTGCATTATGCCATCAATTTTTGTCGAAGCCACTTGGTTCGAAATTTTTATTTGTGCTTTGGTCATCCATACAATCTTTAAATCTTAGTTTAATCTTCCCAGTTTTAGGGCCGGTTTCGGTTTAGCTAAAGCCAGGACTTGGCCTTTGTTAAATTAACTCGTTCCCCACCAGCCATTTTTTTGAAAAGTTGCCCGCCAGCATTTTTTGTGATTTTCAAAAAATGCCTTCCATGAAAATTTTCTTCTAAATTATATATAAACATACAAATATATAAAATGTACGGAGCCCCTAAGGGGACACGGAGATAAAATTAAATAAAGTTTAGTTTCGCGTGCGCACGCGATAGATTCACGTGCGCACGCGAAACTAAACTTTAGATTTTTTTACTCCAATGTCCCCTTAGGGGCTCCGTACCTTAGGGGCTCGGTAAAAATGAAAGAACAGGCCCTCTGCTTTCAAACAAACTTTCATCCTATCCATATTTTTTCTCTGCTTATAAACTCTTCAATATGGGTATTTTTCTTTAAAAACATTTTTTGCAAAAAGCTGAAATAATTGCATTTTTGTGAAGGAATTTTGTTAGTGATCAGATTCAGAACGATTATCAAAACAGAGATACATACACAGAGTTTAAATTGGTAAATAACGTTTTGGCTTTAGTTTTTTCATAAATTGGGTAAGTGGATATCTAGTGGATAATCGCGGTATTGCAGATTAACATAAAATTTCATCAGGAACACTTTTTTATGCCAATGTTTTCTCTTAATTGACCAGATAACTCAGTGGCGGGGAAAGAGTTTAGATTTTTTAAGCATTTTTTTATAGACATGCTTTAGAAAAAGATGCTACTGGTTTGTATCTTAAAGGAATATTCAATTTTCTTAAAAGAAAAATCCAGATAATTTACTCACCACCATGTCATCCAAAATGTTGATTTCTTTCTTTGTTCAGTCAAGAAGAAATTATGATTTTTGAGGAAAACATTCCAGGATTTTTCCCATTCCAATGGACCCCAATAGAGCCCAACATTTAATACTTAACTCAACACTAAACAGTTTTTTTCAACAGAGTTTCAAATGACTGTAAACGATCCCAAATGAGGCATAAGGGTCTCATCTAGCAAAACGATTGTCATTTTTGACAAGAAAAATAAAAAATATCCACTTTTAAACCACAACTTCTCGTCTAAATCCGGTCGTGATGCGCCAGCGTGACCCCACGCAATACGTCATGACGTCAAGAGGTCACAGAGGACGAACGCGAAACTCCGCCCCAGTGTTTACAAGTGTGTTGAAAGAGGACCGTTCCTACGTTGTTGTATGTCGAATGATATTAATTAATGTCTTTGTGGCAGTTTATTGTTTACAATGGTCCGCAAATTTGTGTTTTATATATGTAACACGTGACCTCCCTACGTCACTACGCATTTACGTGAGGCCGCGCTGGACCGGATCTAGACGAAAATTTGTGGTTTAAAAGAGCATATTTTTTATTTTTCTTGTCAAAAATGACAATCGTTTTGCTAGATAAGACCCTTATGCCTCGTTTAGGATTGTTTATAGTCCTTTGAAACTCCGTTGAAAAAACTGTTAAGTGTTGAGTTAAGTATTAAATGTTGGGCTCTATTAAAGTCCATTAAAATGAGAAAAATCCTGCAATGTTTTCCTCAAAAAAAAAAATTTTTTCTCGACTGAACAGAGAGGGACATCGGCATTTTGGATGACATGGTAGTGAGTGGATTATCTGGATTTTTCTTTTAAGAAAATGGACTAATCCTTTAAGGCAAATCAATGGCACTGGCATATTTTAAGATCTGTACATGCAAGTTATTTTCATTTGAAAGCTCAAACATGTGTTTTAGTCTAGGACTAGCTTTGAGCCTCATCTGTGAAATCTGAGGTAAGAGTTGTGCTTTTTGCTTAACATGATCAATATGTTTCAGCAGAACTATATCTATTATCGCCCTGCACTGTGATCGACTGAAGACTCTTGATGTCTCCATGTGTAAGGATATAACAGTGCACCAAGTGGACCACCTTCAGTCTTACCTGCCCTTCCTTGAAAAAGTTCAGTGTCGCTTTGTCACGGGGACAGATTTCACCATGGCACTTTGATTATTTCTGTAATGCACTGAAAGCCATTATATAAGGTTATACCACAGGGCTGTTGAATGCTTTATTCTGATTGGTTGAGAATTGATTTGAAAATAACACACACTGATTTCGAATTATTCAACAGCCTATCATCAGTTATTCCTTACATATATCATATGATAATATGATGTAAAGCTTTCATATAAATTTATAGCACCTTGAGTTTAGTTATAAGAGAGAAAATGGTTTTAAAATATTGTATTTTTTTGCGTAGAACTGAACAGGCACAGTATTTTATTCACTGCTTCTGAATGTAACGTTTTGAGATATTTCTGATCATTAGTTCTGTACAATATACATTATCTACTATTGATTAGTAGATTTATTACTGATGTAAAATGCACTTCCTCCAGACTGTATTTATGTCAGTCTAGTTCTTATATAATTTATTAAATGTCTTATTTGACATTGTCCTTGTATTTGTCTTTGTTTTACTGGGATCTAAATGTCCAAAGTCTTTAATACAGTTACATGCACATGAATGTAAGCATTTCATCAGCGCCCAAGTAAAAAGTCAAGAGCTGTTTGTGATAAGCTATCTGTTCAAAGGTCTGTATGCAGATTCATACTATCATTAGTTGCTATGCAACCCTTTGAAGAGTCAGCCTGTAATTACAACAGAAGTATTCAAAATGACATCATAAAACCTTAAATTATATATCTAATAGAAATTATATATCTTAAAGGTCTAATCATTTCCTGTCATTGCTTAAACAGTTTATAAAAGCAATTTTCTATATTGAGTGCCACAGCACCTTAATAGGATTGAGGTCAGGACTTTGACTAGGCCAAAGTCTTCATTTTGTTTTGCTTCAGCCATTCAGAGGTGGACTTGCTGGTGTGTTTTGGATCATCGTCCTGCTGAAGAACCTAAGTTCTCTTCAGCTTGAGGTCACGAACAGATGGCTGGATATTGTCCTTCAGGTTTTTTCAAACTGAGACCAGTCTTCATGCTGTTTTTGCTCAGCAATGGACTATTTATGCCCAATCGCTTTCTTATGGTGGAGTCATGAACACAGACCTTAACTGAGGCAAGTAAGGCCTGCAGTTCTTTGGATGTTGTGGGGTCTTTTGTGACCTCTTGGATGAGTCGTTGTTGAAACTGAACTCGGGTGTGATGAACCACAGTTATGTTTTAACAGAGGAGCAAGCACTTATTCACACAGGGCCAGATTTAGGTTTAGATTTTTTTCTTTCATAATAAAAACCTTAATTTAAAAACTGCATGTGTTCATTTAAATAAAAAAATTCACACCACTATATATGCCATAAGAATTGAATCCATGACCCTTAAAGCTTAACTGGAAAAACAATTTGAAAAATAAATTTTTGTCACCATAAGAAACAAGACTGCAATATAACAATAATATATTTTTAATTCCATACATAGGAAAACAAAATCTCACTAATATCACGTACCATGTCAGGTGGTAAAGTGGTTGCATTGATATTGTTACAGAATAGATGTTAAACATATAAACCTATATACAGTATAACAAATACAGTACATGGATCTTATTTTTACTAGATGAAATGCATTTGTGACTACCACAAAATTACTGGATTATGGCACAGGTTTTTCAAAAACACAAAAAAGTTTATCATCTCCATTATTGTGTTATGCAAATGTTTATGAGCAACCACAACACCTTTAAATCATAATTGGAGTTTGAAACGAGGCATTATGTGTCAACATAATAAGAAGTGCTTGTTAAGTGGTATTATAGCCACTACCATCAGATCAAAATCGAACCAAAATAGTCAGTGGATGAAATCTTGATGAAATGGCATTAAATCTTTTAAAATTGAGAAATCATTGCACAGCATCTCTACAAAAAAAAAAAGAGTAGTTTGACCAAAAATCTAATGATTTTCTCAGTTTACATCTCAATGCATTCAGTTTTAAGTATAAGTAACAAACCAATATATTCATGCTGTGTCTTCAAACCACACTTGGTCAAACTACTCCTCTATAACAACATGCAAGATATTAGAGATCCAAACAAAACTTAGTTTAAGTACAAACTTTAACTCTCTGAACATCTCATCACACTTTTACCTTGCGTGTACCAATCGAGTGATTCAAATAGATGATTGCCTATGAAAAATATTAGATAAATATACAGCGCATGCTTCAAATCTTACAAACAAAAATCGTTAATTTTGTGCGTAACTGCAGAAGTATAGATGTACCTTGCAAACTGTGAAATCACATATATAGAGTTAAACAAAAAACAGATGCATGAATCGTGATATTAATTCTGACATTGTACCTTTTAAGAATGAATCAGTCTGAATCATTTGTCTTTACAAAGCGAATCAGTCACATAATCACCGATTTTTGTAGTACAGATGCAACAAGCTGCTCAGTGTCATTTAGCATGTTTTAGTATGATTTCAAAATGTTTGGTAGAAGCAAATGAGTCATTTGAAAAATTGTGTTGACAGAAAAGACACGTTTAATGCAACTCCAATGCAAATCAGTCTCATTCACCATCAAACGTTCTACCATCTCACTATGATTGTTCAAGGTGCTCTATCTGAAACAATAACAATGTATTTTCGCTCCCAATCTTCAAACTTCCCATCTTTGGCGCCACCAAGTGGCCACTGTCAGCATCAAGTTGTTTCCCATCTTGGAAACAGCCAAGATCTCACATTTACGATCCACCTACGTATTACTGTTCGGCCTGGCTGAAGTCGTAGCAGAAGTTAAAGTTGCTGGGTGGTTTGGGAATGGGGGGAGCCGTGTCCGGTATAGGCACGTTCTCCAGATCCAGAAGGCGGAGCTTGATTTCCATTGAAAGGAGAATGTCCAGTTCGCTGCGCATGCTCTCGCTGCTCATCTCTTTACCAAGCAGCACATTGAGTCCATCCGTCCACAGACAGAACTAAACGAGCAAAGGATAGCCGCAGATGAACACTACTGTATATATATTTTTTGGCCAATAAGATATTAATTATCCCAAGTGTCTGTAGTTACAGTGCAGATACAGTGGCATCCATGTAAGGGGTTACAGTATCACCAAATGCAAAAATATTAATGTAAGAATGCAAATAAGCAGGCCAGAGACTAAAAAACATGTACTTACGTCTGTTCTGGAAGAGGCAATGAAGTTTAAGCTGTACTCCTCAACATCGTAAATAATGCTGAAGGCCAAATCCAACACCTCCTGCAAAAAAATCAGCCACCACCGGTATCAAATTGCAGGTCATTCTAGGTACCAATTTCTTTGAAACTTAAACCTAGACTACAAAGACCATGTGCATGCAAAACTAGCAAGGTTAGAAGCAGGGGCGTAGCCAGAATTTTATTTTTGGGGGGTCCTATCCTAAAATGTGGGGGCAACTATATGATGTATATGATGTAGATGGCATATTGTCACCGAATATTAATGAACTCTCATGCGAAGATGACAGCGTAAATTACACACAACAACGCGTGACATGAGCTAATCCAATCAAGTTTGAAAATAGCTCCATTTTACCACGCAGCATTTTGATTGGTCAATCTATCAATCAGACTAAGAAATCAACATTTTCTTATTTTATTTTAAGCAATTGGAAATCTGAGGGGGCCGGACATGTAAATGAGGGGGCCAAGGCCCCTGGTTAGAAGTAGATTATTAGCGTACCTTGGTTTGTTTTCCTTTGTTTTCCTTCATATGAGGACAGTCTTTCCCAGTCAGAACATTTTTGATGTCAGCGACAGGAACTGAGAGAAAGACACTGATATTACATTTTGTTTTTGTCAAATAGGCTCACATATAGAGGCCAAATCCTGAGAAAAAGCTTGTTGTAGATAAGCCAGACTAGTTTCCTCACTCTTTTCCTGAAGGGCCTCGATGGAGGGCATTTCGGCATTCTCTTCCACATCTCCATAATGCAGGACTTTGTGATTGGGGGATAGCCGACAATACCACAGCTTGTCTGAAAGACCAACAACAATTTTTCCAGATAGTAGATTTCTGCAAACCTTTACATCCTATATAGTAAATTGATGATGATACTTTGCAAATTCTGGGTGGCATGTCATAGTATTTCTGTTGCCGTTTCTTGACCTTTAAAGGAAAACACCACCGTTTTTCAATATTTTACTATCTTCTTACCTCAACTTAGACAAATGAATACATACCCATCTTTTATCAATGCGTACCCTTAAACTTTGTGCAGCGCCTTGTGAATGTATTAACATGTAGCCAAGCCCCATACATTCCTTAGGATCCAAACAGGGATGAATTAAGAAGCCACCAAACACTTCCATGTTTTCCCTATTTAAAGACTGTTACATGAGTAGTTACACGAGTAAGTATGATGGCACAAAATAAAACTTTTGTTTGGAGCCATAGGAATGAATGGGGCTAGGAAAGAAGCGCTGTACAAAGATTAAGAGTGCACGCATTGAAAAAAGATACGTGTTCTTACCTCAACTTAGATGAATTAATACACATAGTAAAATATAGAAAAAATGTGGTGTCCTCCTTTAATGTGACCTCTTACCTTGCCTCCTTCGGCTGCTGATCTTCCGAAAGAGGGTCCCATGACACAGTCGGTTCAGTCTCTGCTGTCTGATGAGCTCTAGCAGTTCTGGTTTCAAACGCTCCTTTAGCTCACTACACACAGGCACAACACACACATTACTTTAATACTGTTCTTAAGGATCTGATCCTCATCTTTTGCATTTTTTTGCATTTTGTTAGCAGTTCAAAATGATCAAATGCACTAAAAGTCGCTTTGGATAAAAGCATTTGCCAATTGCGTAACTGTAAAATGAAGATCATCTACTATGCATTTAACAAGAAATGATGTAACTACACAAAAGCAAAAAAGCAAAAGCTCAAGTTTAAGAGTCTTGGATTAGACTTAGATTTCAACTAGACTAAATTTAGACTAGTTTGTCAATTCAAAGTCTTCTGAAGTGGGATACAAGTGCCAGGGTCTAGCAAGTCTTAAAGGGGACATTTCACAAGACTTTTTTAAGATGTCAAATAAATCTTTGGTGTCCTCAGAGTACATGTGTGAAGTTTTAGCTAAAAAAATAAAAATATTATAGCATGTTAAAATTGCCACTTTGTAAGTGTGAGAAAAAATGTGCTGTTTTTGGGTGTGTCCTTTGAAATGCAAATGAACTGATCTCTACACTAAAGTGCTGTGGTTGGATAGTGCAGATTACGGGTCGGTATTATCCCTTTCTGACATCACAAGGGGAGCCACATTTCAATGACCTATTTTTTCACATGCTTGCAGAGAATGGTTTACCAAAACTAAGTTACTGGGTTAATCTTTTTCACATTTTCTAGGTTGATAAAAGCACTGGGGACACAATTATAGCACTTAAACATGGAAAAAGTCAGATTTTCATGATAGCTCAAAATACCATATAGATTTATTATAGCATGTTAAAATTGCCACTTGCAGGTGTGGGCAAAAATGTGCGGGTTTGGGTGTGCATTTCATCAACTCCTTTGCATTTAAAAGGACAAACACTGATCACCATTTGTTGAAATTGAAACTCAATTGTGCTTTCAATTATTTTCTCTCCCTCTCTCTGCACTAAATGGCAATGTCGTGGTTGGATAGTGCAGATTAGGGGACGGTATTATTATAATAAGAGCCGCTTTTGACATCACAAAGGGAGCAAAATTTCATATACTTATTTTTTCACATGCTTGCAGAGAATTACATTACTGGGTTGTTCTTTTTCACATTTAGTAGGTTGATAGAAGCACTATGGACCCAATTATAGCACTAAAACACACTGAAAAATCAGATTTTCATGATATGTCCCCTTTAAATGCTCAAGAAAAAACAGGTGGCCACCGGACTTACACCACAGGTGGGGCGAGTGTCTCCTCCTGGTGGAGCCTCTCAGTCTGTCTGAGTTTGAGGATCTCGCTGTAGTTCAGAGCATTCACCTTGTTCTTAAAAAGCTCTAGAGATGTGGGCTTGCTGGACAGCGTCCTTGTGATCTGCTCACGGACAACTTGCATCACCTGTCGAGAGAGAATCTGATTATTCACAAGCTACTCAAACGGAGCCTATAAATGTCCATGCGTTTCAGATGCAGAATGCGTTTTAAAGGTCTGTTGCTCAATAAGTAAAGCATTGAGTTAGCATAGGTCATAGGTTTGGTTATCAAGGGACCACATACGGGAAAAATGTATAGATTGGATAAAAGCATAATGCATGAATGTAAAAAATAAAAGCATTATTTAATTACAGTCCATATAAATATTACAATAGGACGAGTTCATGTCCTTTCACCCATAGAGTGCCCATCTCCTCCAGTAAACCCTCATGATCATATTCACACGGCTTGACCTCACTCCTCCATGAATAGCATCTCTCTGGGGTTCAGTTTAAAGGGATGAAGGAGAATGGAAAAGTGGAGAATAAAACAACAGGGGAGGCGAAACAGACAATGACAATATGGGTCACTCTTCCAGTGGTAAATGTCCAGCTGTGACAGACAGACAGAACCACAGTGACATGCCGACTCAACTGAAACAGAATTAAATTCCTGACAACAACACTGCACTATAATTATCATTCAGCCATTTTCCCCATATTTGTATACTTATGTATGTATGCATGCACTGTATGTAAACATATACACATCAGTGGCGGCCGGTGACTTCTTTTTTCGAGGGTGCTCAATGCGAAGTTTGTCACAACATGTATGTAGCCCGTCATGTGTGTAGTTTGTAATTTCAAAATGTGTGTTCTGCGCATCGAGTGAACCTATGTGCATCACGTGTCGTCAAAATAAGTGCCTGCTGCAGACGTGTCTAAAGGGTTTATGATAAAAGAGACACTCGCATTTGCCAGATACTCACATAATCAGAGTTTACTGTTAAGGGAGTGTCTTGCGTGTATTTTGTGAACGTGAGGGCCTCTTTTATCATAAACGGTTTTGTACACATGTGCAGCAGGCACTTATTTTGACAAAACACGTGATGTACATGGTTCACATGATGCAACAAACACATATTTTGAAAACACGAGCAACACACCACACTCCGAACACTTATTTTGAATTGGTGTCTCTCGGATGAGCAGTCACGAGCCGCCACTGCTACACATAAATAAATAAATGTTAAAAATAATGAAAAATATAAATAAAATAGAAATAATACATTTGTTAAATAAAAAATAAATAAAATATAAAAATAAATAAATGCATATATATTGGTGTGTCTGTATATACGCATAGGGGTCAATGACGTGACATTAATTATTTTGTGTCATATGGTTCAATTAAATGTAAAAAGGGTTACAATTTTAAAATAAATTAGCAGATTACTTGCATACATTCTCTTTTTTGAGGGCCAAGTCTAAAATTTCTGGTTTTATTTTATTTTGAAAAAATATTCAATGTGGTGTAACCGGTCTGTGTTAATTGGTGTTACTAGTATTTTTTTAATGAAAATTTAAATATATTCTTGAAAACTGTGGAATAAAATATTATCATCTAGTTTAGTGTAATATGATTTTTTTTACATAAATTTTTACATCATTTGTCAAAGATTATTTAGAAAACAGAGCTGTTTTCAGCATATCAGCACAAAAAAGGCATTATTTACATTTAGAAATAACAAATAAAATGATATTTTAAAATTATTTTTTATGATTACGCTTACATGCCATTCAAGTGGATAAAATATGTAATATTTCTCATTCTTTGGTGCAATTGGCAGTTACACCATTTGACATTTTCATGTCCATTCAGCAAATGTCATTTTTTATTGCATAACATTAACATAAATATACTATGTGCGTTGAAATAAACCTGATGTGTGCTTTTAAAACAAGTTTTTTTTTTAAGATTTTTGAATTTTTCATCTTGCCAAACCGTTTTTGTCTGTGACCCATATACTTATACATATATAAGGACATCTGTGTTGTGATGTTTTGAAGTATGTGTATATTGATATCTTTAAAGTGGCAATGAAAGTAAAATAAAAAGCTGTAATTTGCTTTGTAATATTGTGGTAATTCTTACAAATGACTTATTTGTGAGCTTCATTCATTTTAAAAAATGAAAGTGCCCTCATAATCTTTAACCAAAAACGCAAATCTCTTCCCATCCTCAAAACGATCTCTCTTTACTTCCGGTCATAATGTATGGCAGGTGGGCGGGGTCCGGGAGAATATCGCTGTGATTAGCAATTAGCAACACGACCCAACGTCAAATGATCCAATCAAATCTCGATGGACAAATTCAAATCCAGCCCTGCCTTATTTCATTTCAGAGGCCGGTTTTACTCGGATACACGTCACCACGGGGAAAATTAGGCAATTGATACTTCCGTTTCATGGCGACTTTAATATTGACTGAGTAAAGTTATGTCTAAGATTGAAGTCAATGTGAAATAAATGTCTGAAATCCAACTTTGATGCTCCTAATCTCAGAAGTAAGACACTTTATCCTGAATTTCACAGACAGGGTCACATAGTGTTTTTGTTAAATACTGTGTTATTCAATTTCAGCATTTTTTTTGTAGGTGTCATTTGTTACTAGACTATGACTAAGTGCATCTCCATTGTTGGCCATCTGCCACCCTGCTTTCTTGATATCCTCATCTGCCAAAACACAACTTTATACAAACTTATATTATACTCCTTAAGAAAACATCTTCATCCCAATGTTACAGGTCAGGGCACCACTCCTACAAATAAATAAACACGTAGATCTGATGCATTGTTACAATTAAATATTAAAACAGTAACCAAATTTTCACACCTTTTAAACCAATAAATATGGTGTCACAAAAGACGTTTCCAGGCGTTCATGAGATCCACATAGTTATTAAAAATAGAAAATGTGCAGTAGTTTTGCAAAGGAAAAATTGTTAATGAAGTATTTAGACTTATATTATCAGTGGTCATGAGCAATACTAGAGAATAATTGCTGAAACCTGAAAAATAATAAGCAAGACTTGGTCAAAAAGCGTTGAATGTCCCAGCATGAAACTCATATAAAAACACAGCTCTTAACACAGTCTGTAAAAACCCAGCTAAAGTCATTTAAAAAAAATAATCAGTGAAATATAACCTGGATATCTTAAACATTGACTGAGAAAGATCATGTCAAAAATTGAAATCAACTTGAAATCAAACTTTGAACACATGGTCGCATATATACACTGTCAGCCCCTCAACAACATCTGAATAACCTACCATTCCTTTCGTATTAAATCTAAAATATCTCTAAGACTGTGACAAAATAAAAGCAAACCCTACCTCAGCCATAATGCAAGCACAGTTTCTGGTCACAACCACACAACAGTGAGAGAGTGTTTGGGTGTGTATGTGTTAAAGCATGTGTGGTCCCTCCCTCTAGATATCCCCCATTATACTGATACACATCCCCAATACTGGACACATCCCTCTGAAGCCTAAATCCCACACACAGAAACGTCACATAACCCCTGCAAACCAGCTGGCAAAACCATGATGCCAACAGCGATTAACAGTCATTAAAAAGAAACAGCACAGTCAGGGAGTTTTGAGTACAAGCATGAAAAAAAACTGAGCGAGACTGAATGAGGAAAAACATACATGGTGTGTGAGTAATTTATCAAACCCATGATTTTTGCATTGCTAACACAACGCTTAACCAAGTGATTGCATGTGTTTAACATGAACCACAAACAAAAGCACAAGTTAACTAGACCTGATCTGTCATGTAATAAAAAAAGTTGGTTAAAAGTAAACAGAAAAAGCGTTATTCATAAGACTACGATGATTCGTAAACTGCCTATTCTTAACACAAAGCTGTGGTTGAGGGCGAGTAAATGGCAACACAAAATTAATTTTTGGGTGTACTGTCGCTTTAAATTTTATTTTACTATGTTCTTACCTCAACTTAGACGAATTAATACCTATCTTTTTTTAATGCGTACACTTAATCTTTGTTCAGCGCGTTGTGAATGTGTTAGCATTTAGCCTAGCCCCATTCATTCCTATGGCTCCGAACAGGGATGAATTTAGAAGCCACCAAACACTTCCATGTTTTCTCTATTTAACGACTGTTAGGTATGGACCCAAAGATAGGTATTTATTAATTCATCTAAGTTGAGGTAAAAACATAGTAAAATATTGAAAAACAGTGGCATTTTTCTTTACGGCTTCCAAAAAGAACTTCCAAGACAGCGACCTATTTCGGAATTTGGTTTAATGCCGATGTAACTACCATGTGGGACACAGATTTTACCCTCTCTGTATTTCTGCTATGGAGTGGGTTTCTTTTTTGTTGTTCTAATACCCCCTTTATAATGATAGGCCTTATTGTCCCAGCCCACGAGGTTGGTGTGGTGGTGGTGGGGGGACTTTCAGCGAAAACAAAGAGGGCCCAATCGGCCAGACCCTCGATTCAATAGGTCACAAGGTCACAAGGTTTACGGCCCGAAAACATTTATTAAATGGAGGTCCGTTTTGTTGCCCAGCTGAATAGTTTGGGCTAGAGGAGGGACAACTTAACATCAGAAAAGACGACATAGCAATTTAGGGAATGTTGATATATACAAAAGCAGTTAAACAGAAGGAATCAGTCTCTTTAAAAGAGAAGCTGCGTGTTTGTCATTCCTATGGCTTGACATTTCTCAGACACGTCCAGATGAACCCATCAATATCCATTTGTTTTATTGTAAGCTATAAATCAATCCTGCAGCTGCTTACATTTTTCTTAATGCGACTCTAAACTTTCAAGAACAAACAACAGCTTAATTTAATAATATATCAATAGACAAATGCAAGAATACCAGACTGTATACAATAAGCAAACTATATCCATAAGGGTAACATTATGAGAAAAAGGGTGAGGAATGCTCAACCTAAATAAAATTATGTTGTGAAAGAAGCTTTGACTGACAACCATGCACTAAAAACGAAAAAGTTTGTCTTTTTTTGCATGCAGAAGACAACATTTTCAAAACAACCCCAGTTGACACGAATCCACAAATTTGACTAAAAACGTGTATCATTCATTCCAGGCCAGTAGATGGCGATGTCATGTGCCATCTAAGCATATACAAATGACGTCACTGTTTTCTTTTACAAATTTGCATTTTATAGTTTACAATAAAACAATAATGGCGTCTTTTTATAAAACTTGCACTTTGAAACCCGTTTTGAAAGTTTACATTTTCAGACCCCAGAAAGCTGTTTGTAAATGCACGGCCAAAATGCATTAAAAGTTTTACGTTTTAAGTTGAAAATGGTGTTGTGTAAACATACCCTAACATTACAATTGTACCTTGGTGGATAAATAAAATGCTACAGAAATGTTCCTCTATAATAAAGCCCTTTAACAGGTCAAAGTTGTTTTTACTTATAAACTTTATACCTTATCAAAGTCCTCCTGTGTGGCTCTCATCTCTTTCCACGTCTTGTTGAGGAGCTGCATGCAGATGCAGAAAAGTTCCTCCAGCAGTCGGTCCTGAGCGAAGAAGATGGGATGATAGTCTGACCCGGTCTCAGAAGCTACAACAAACAGAAAGACAGAAATATATATGAGGTTAACAATAGAAGCAAGAGACCACCAGATGGCTGTATTTGCTATAGAAACCATGCCAATAAGTTCATAGGTCCTTTACATTACACCCTATATAAAGACCTTACAGGTTTCTGAAGAAAAACAAGGCTTTGTTGGATAAAAGCATCAGTACGCATAAATGAATTACATCCCCAGAGCTGTATTTGATCACTTACGTGGTTCACCGATGCGCAAGATCTCACACAGGATCAGGGTGAGCTGGATGCTGCTGCGAGCAAACGGACACTCGTGTTTGTCTTCTCTGCTGCTGTTCTCCAACACGAACTGAGACAGTAAGATAAAGATCAGGATACATGACACATACTGGACACTTAAGCCAAACCTAAAGTATTTAAGTTTTCCAGACAGGGCTTATCGTAGTCCCAAACTAAAATGCATGTTTGAGCTGACATCATTTAAAAAACACCTTGTACTGACATATGTTAAATGGATAGTTCACCAAAAAATGAAAATGATGTCATTAATGACTCACCCTCATGTCGTTCCAAACTCGGAAGACCTCCGTTCATCTTCGGAACACAGTTTAAGATATTTAAGATTTAGTCCGAGAGCTTTCTGACCCTCCATTCGCTTGGAAAATGCGTGCACAAGCCCTCAGACTGTAAATGAAGCCGCGTCATACGCCAGCCACCTCACTGCAGTCACGTGACTTTAGTCTCGCGCATGCGCTTCACAACAGATGCCGTAGAGAAGACAATGCTGAATAAAGTCTTAATTTTTGGACCAAAATGTATTTTCGATGCTACAACACATTCTAACTGACCCACTGATGTCACATGGACTACTTTGATGATGTTTTTATTACATCTGGACATGGACAGTATACCATGCATAGATTTTCAATGAAGGGTCAGAAATCTCAGACTAAATATAAAACATCTTAAACTTTGTTCCGAAGATGAACGGAGGTCTTACGAGTTTGGAACGACATGAGGGGGAATCATTAATGACATTATTTTCATTTTTTGGTGAACTATCCCTTAATGAAAAATAAAGTTGAAATAACTTAGGCGGGGTGCATGATCTCTGAAAACCAATGTTGACATTTGAATTCACGTAAACAAACACGCCCCTACCCCAATAGAATCTGTCCCTTCTTTTGATAGTCCCGCCCCACACATACACAACCCAGGCAACGATGTCGATTAGTAGACACGGCCCTTAATGCTGATTGGCTACAAGTGTGTTTTGGTACTCGGCCCGACTGCCTTTTCCAAAGCGTTTTTCAAAAATCGTGCACCCCACTTTTAAGTTAATTCAACTTTTTTATAATTTAAAAAGTTGAAATGAATTGTAAATTTAAGTGGATTAAACTTAAACATTTAAGTGCAACAAGGATTTTTTTTACAGTGTAGCTATCAAAGTCAGTGTGTAGTTATATGTGCTCACTCACCCTGCTGTATGCGTCCGGGTAACGGGAGGCAAAATATGCCATTGTGTCCAACGCCAGGAGACCCGGAGGACAGCGGCTCAAGTCCTGACCAGGATTACTGTTATTCTGAAACACACAATAAACTTTAATATTATGGATTTGTGCACAGTAATTTTATTTTTAGATATGTTTTTGCTTATAACAAATCACGCTATTTCATTTTCTTAAGAAAACTTTGTAATGCGTTTTTTACACTCACAGAGAATCCAAGCTTCTTAAACTCTTTAGCGCAGAGCGAGCGTCGCCTCTCGTTGCTCAAGTTGCTCTCGCTTTCTGTCTCGAACGCAGCCTGCCGCAAGCCGTGGAGCATTTCCCTCTGTTCCTGAAACACAAACGAAGAGGAATATTTGCAAAAAAAATTTTTTAAGAAGAGACTGTATACTTTTGTAAATTCTGAAACACGAACATTTCGAGTTCAAATAGTAGCCCAGAAATTAAAGAAAGCTATTAAACAAAAAAAATGATCTGAAGCAAAAAAGAAAACCTGGCTGTAGGAATCGAGTGGCGTCCTCATACGGTGCTCAAGGTGGTTAAGACGAACAGTCTGTAGTACATAGAGGTAGTGGGCCATCTCATCACCCATTGAACTTGAGCTGTGAATGATGTTCTGAATGCAGAAGCAGAGAGTCAAGATTTATTTTGTCTTTCTGTAGCACAACTAGTTTAAGCAACACCAAGGCCATGGATTTGAATCCCAGGAACACTATTATAATTTATACGTTTTGGGATGCCAAATGCATAACATAAGCATTAAAACATAAATTGTGTTTTAAAAAGTAAAACATTAGTTTTTTGTTAATATCAGAGAGTTACATATAGTATGATGGGAATTATCATCACAGATATGGAACAAAACATGTTTAAATTTGTATTGACCCACCTTGTAAATATACTGGCGCAGGAGCTTCTTCTCAAGAAATTCAAAGAGCTCCTGAAATCAATTCAAATCATTTTAACATTGGCTGTAAAACCAATATTCTGGAGAAACAGATGTAAACAGATGCCCGTCGATCTCTCACCTGTCTGTCTGCTTCTCCAGCAGCCTGTAACATGGCCATCAGCAGAGCCATGGCCTTGGTTTGCAGCTGTTGATTTGTTCTAGAAACAATTAAAGGAAACTTTATTTATATTTCATTTATGCTTTGAACCCACAACACACACTTACTTTGAACATTCAACATCTACAATATAATGATTATTTACACTAAAATATGTTTTAAATGAGGTAGACATGTTCTGTTGCTTATTTAGGGAAGTATCAGGTTCATTTTTGTGTTATTTAGATAAAAGCACTCTGAAGCTGATATTACAGCAATTAAAACATGACACTGTAGTCACTTCAAAGCCATTGTGAGATTGTATCTCTATATAGTTCAGGAGGTAAGGTGAAAAAAATTAGTGCTGAAAATGCACAGTTCACGTACACTGCAAAAAATGATTTTCAAGAAAAAAAATCTTAGTATTATTGTCTTGTTTTCAGCAAAAACATCCAAAAAATTCCCAAACTAAGAGGCCCCCTCCTGATGAGCGAAACGACCCAAGAAAGAAAGTCCAGCCTCCAGAACAAAAATATCAAGTTAAGTGATTTTGTGCATAAAACAAGCAAAAAAATCTGCCAATGTGGTAAGCAAATTTTCTCTATTTTTTCTTGAATTTAGTGTTTAAGAAAAATGTTCAAGATTTTTTGCTTACCCCATTGGCAGATTTTTTTGCTTAACACAATTGTTAAACAATTTCATATCCAAGAAGTAGGGATGTAACGATTCAATCACGATTCAATCGCGGTCCTCATTAAAAATGCCTGTCTGAAATCGATTCTGAATCGCAAGGCTGCGATTCTTTGTTTTATGCACAGCTTGTGCCTGTTTTACGGCATTTGGTCAGTAGGAAGTCCTTATCAATCTAAAATCATTATGAGTCAGAGTCGTTTATAACGTGCATTTAAAAAAGCAACACTCGTTAAACAAAATCATTCAAAATATTCTTTATTATCATGAAAATACCTGAAACAATTTGAAGAACAGCGTATAAATATTCATGTGTGGACATTTCCTGGAATAGCGTTTGTAATGCTACTTCTTGTGTGGCACAAAGGCAGTTTCTGCACGGGAGCGCCCTCTGGCGTTCGGATGTGCCGGGATTCCACCGTAATTCATTCAAATTCATTCATTGAGAAAACGCGCATTTGCACGATGAATCGTTACACCCCTACCAAGAAGGATGTTTGGATATGGCAAGACATGATAACCACAGAGTTTTATTGGACCAACAAGCTAGGCATCGTCGACGACGAAGTACAATTAACTTATAAATAGTAAGTGGTATTTATTAATATCATATTGTCATTATGCCTGTACTGTGGTTGTCACAGTGCCACTAAAATGTGTTGCTTTTCAATATCAATATACAGCTACCGGTTTAGTTGCATAGCTTTCAGAGCTACGTACAGACGCATTTGATAGACATTTGTGGCGCCCAATAAACGGCTCTGGGCATTCGTAAACCACGCCTCAAATACGAGAAAATAAGCATATGGTTCCCAGACCACGTCTGATTCTCTATGAGACTGGTCTGGTGTTAGCCAGGCTACAAAATGGTGCCCAACCGATATATCGGCAGGCCGATATTATCGGGCTATATTAGGCATTTTCCAAACTATCGGCATTCATAATGGCCAATAAATGAATATTTTAATAAAACGGACGAAACAGCTTCAACCATGTTGTTATTTATCAGAACTTAACAGAATTTGTCTCCAGTCCTATTCGAAGTAACATTTATGAACCATGTCTTTTAAAACTGGTAACTTTGATTTGGTTGTTGTTGTTTTTGTGTTTTTGTTCAAAGGCCTTTACGTTTCATATCTTAAGTTTGTATTTTTATACATTTTATCTATCAGAACTTTAATATATTTTGATGTTCCTCTGTTCTGTTGTGACAATAAAAGAAACAAGTTTCTTTTTGAAATGCATTATCTTATTATTTTAGTTAAAACTCATAAATAAACTACAAATAACTAATGTTTTAGGGAAATCTGTTAATGTTTTGTTGCGCGTTTCTGAAAAAAAACCCGAAAAAAATATCGACCGATATATCGGATTTTAAAACCAACAAACATTTGTATCGGTATCGTCCTTCAAAATCCTTTATCGGTCGGGCTCTACTACAAAATCACTTAAATTTGAAAGTTTTGGTCCAAAAACTACACTTACCTTCCTGGGTCGTTCCGCTCATCAAGAAAAAGCGTCCTCATCCAAGAACCCTTAGATATTATCACTAAAAACAAGACAAAAATACGAAGAATTTTGCAGTGTAGGCATTGTGAGAAACCGGACTTAGCAGTTATTTGCCGGAGACTGTCGAATGTAGCATCTATTTACATTTATATCTATGCTCCCGGGTGGTGCAAAAGAGTGGTGGTGGTGACTAATTTACATATTCATTTGCATATTCATCTGCTTATACTTAAATGTGCAGTGTGTAATTTAAGAAGGATCTCTTAACAGAAATCCAAAATAATATACAAAACTATATTATCAGGGGTGTATAAAGACCTTTCATAATAAACCGTTATGTGTTTATTAACTTAGAACCTAGAGACCTTTTTATCTACATACACAGAGGGCCCCCTTACATGGAAGTCGCCATTTTGTGCCGCCATGTTTCTACAGAAGCCCTTAACGGACAAACTTTTTTTACTAAGTTCTCTCCGACGAAGACATGTTTGTCCGGTGGCGGCTACCGTAGCTTTTCTATGCGTTTCAAAAGCGAGGGGTGAGCAGCGGACTGAGCCCTTGGTTGCAATTTGCAACCTCACCACTAGATGCCGCTAAAATGTACACACTGCACCTTTAAGAAGGTAAGGGTGGAGATACATTCAAGCTGTTTTAAAGCATGAAGAAATTACTGTCACAGTAAAAACCTTTGCATATGCTATTATTATGCTCAAAGATGAGTTTTAAGTGATCAAATTATTCACTACAGGGGGACTTTAAGATTTGTAATACATTGGTATGATGCAGTACACCATATACTCGATGCAGTCTTTGTGGTGTATTTACAAGTTTGAAGAAGCCACATCTGTGTAGTTCCTCTTCTACACCCATAACATAATAAACATTAGCAAAATCACAAAATGGTTTCTTAACAGCCAAGCAACTTTTCACACTTACACCTGTAGATGAGAAATGAGTCTCTCCAAAGTGATCTCCTGCCTGACCTGACTGAACAGACTGTTGCTGCTGAGCACCATGCTCTCCAGGATAGCCAGGGACACCTGCTGGATGGATGTGTCCAAAGCCTTTGCATTTACAAAACTGGCAATCTAAGAAAACAAGCACACACATTATTACATATGCACATGCATAATACCCTACTGAAGTCATTTTAAAAATGGATGTGTGCTGTTAAGAGCTAAAGATATTTAAATCAAAGTTTGTTGTGATGTCTTAACTGCATTATGAATGTTAAAAGTCTTTCAACCTTTGTAATGAAGACACTGGAGAGATTCTCCCAGGACACAATCCCATGATCCATCAGTTCCATGAAGGCAGTGAGAGTATGTGTCATGATCAGAGGAGCTCTGGAAAAAACATTAGACGTTCATAGTTTTCACATTTGTCAGTAATATTTGAGACAGACAGGAAGAGAGAACATGAGGAAGAGGAAACTCACTCGTGGGCATCCTCCACTATCTTTACTAGCAGAGAGTGTCCATCGCGGCTGATGAACTCCTGCGCAAATGTGATGTCAGTGGATACGGTTGCCAGCGTCTTCAGGGAGTCGCAGCGCACGCCAGAATCTGAACTCTGTATGCCTTTATACAGATCTTCAGCACAGCGACCCTAACAAACCACAAACCCACAACTGTGTCATTTCCTGAAGCTCAATATGTGGATCAAGGTGCTGACAACACTAAGGTTAAAGGTTGTGGGTTTAATTTCCACTAACACATATACTGATCAAATGCATGGAAATGATTTACTGCGTGCAGGTTACACCGGATAAATGTATGTCTAATGCACAAATGCAAATATATAACTTTACTAAGCAAGCATACATGGACATCAGAAGATTTTTGACACATACAAATTGTGTGAATATGAGGCGGCTAAAGTGCAAACACTCACCGGTGCTTTAGTCAAACGGAGAATGCTGCCATTTTTGATGTCAAGACGATTCTAAAACAAAAGTCATTAAACAACAGTCAGTTTTCAGGAAGCAAGAGATATTATCAGATATTATTATTAGACATAACCATCACCAGCAGGACTGAGTCTATAGACTGTGACCATATGTGAAGAATTTGTCTCACAATTTGTCTCACATTTGTCCGTTATTATACCAACTTTTCATTCCAGTTAATCAGCATTAAAGTTAAATTCCAGGTTTATTTTAAAGACAGAAAGAGAGAGGGAGACAAACAGACAGACAGACAGAAAGAGAGAGAGAGATTTTGATTTTTACATCACTTTATTTCCAATTAATAGGGGTTACTTCAATACAATACAACACTCACTCACAATCACATATAAAATAACACTTAGAAAATAAAAAATAATTCATCATCAAAAACAACACACAAAGCCTCCTTGCAGCACCATATACCCTCAAACGTGATTGTGTCATTCACCATTTTATAATAGTTAAAATTAGCTGTGACTCTTGCTTTAACCATTCCTGCAAAAACCATTGTGCTATCCTGAGACAAATTTTGTTCTATTTTCCTTTTTCTACTCATGTAGATGGCCATCTTAGCTTGGCCTAACACAAAAATTAACAATTGGCATAAAAACTTTTTCTTTGCAACATATTTAAAACCCAAAATAAAAACCTCTGGAGAAAACAATTCGTTACATTTCTTAAATATATCTCCTGACAGAAGAAACAAAACCTGCAATCTGTCACAACTTAAAAAAGCATGAAAAACTGAGAGAGAGAGACAGACAAAAAGAGACACAGACAGTCAGACAGAAAGAGAAGGGGAGACAGACAGAAAGAGAAGGGGAGACAGACAGACAGAAAGTGAGACGGAGACAGGCAGACAGAAAGAAAGGAAGGAAGGGAGACAGACAGTCAGACAGACAGACAGACAGGGGGAGACAAACAGACAGAAAAGGGAGACAGACAGACAGAGAGGGAGACAGACAGACAGACAGACATACAAAGAGAGACACAGACAGTTAGACAGAGAGACAGACAGAAAGAGAGAGAGGGGGACAGACAGAGACAAAGAGAGAGATAGAAAGAGAGACAGACAGAAAAAGACAGCAAATAAGTCAGAGACAGTCAGTCAGACAGACAGACAGACAGAAAGAGAGGGGGAGACAGACAGACAGACAGACAGACAGACAGAAAAGGGAGACAGACAGAAAGAGAGAGGAGACAGACAGACAGACAGACAGACAGACAAGAGACAAAGACAGTCAGACAGAGAGACAGGCAGAAAGAAAGAAAGAGAGAGGGGGACAGACAGACAGACACAAAGAGACAGAGACAGACAGACAGAAAAAAAGACAGACAGACAGACAGAATAAAAAGACAGACAGAAAAAAGGCAGACAGACAGACAGAAAAAAAAGACAGACAGACATACAGACAGACAGACAGACAGAAAGGAGACAGACAGTCAGACAAAGAGAGACACAGACAGACAGACAGACAGACAGACAGAAAGAAAGAGAAAGGGAGACAGACAGAAAAAAAAAGAGAAAGGGAGACAGACAGACAGACAAGAGACAAAGACAGTCAGTCAGACAGAGAGACACACAGAAAGAAAGAAAGAAAGGAGCGAGGGGGACAGACAGACACAAAGAGAGAGATAGACAGACAGAAAGACAGACAGACAGACAGACAGACAGACAGAAAAAAGAAAGAAAGAAAGAAAGAAAGAGGGAGACAGACAGTCAGACAGACAAAGAAAGACACAGACAGACGGACAGACAGAAAGAGAGAGGGAGACAGACAGACAGACAGAAAGAGAGAGACAGACAGACAGACAGAAAGAGAGAGACAGACAGACAGACAGACAGACAGACAGACAGAAAGAGAGACAGTCAGTCAGTCAGACAGACAGAAAGGGGGAGACAGACAGACAGAAAGAAAGAAAGAGAGACAGTCAGTCAGACAGAAAGGGGGAGACAGATAAACAGACAAAGAGAGCGGAAGACAGTCAGACAGACAAAGAGAGACACAGACAGACAGACAGACAGGCAGGCAGGCAGACAGACAGAAAGAGAGAGACAGAGAGACAGACAGAAAAAGAGAGAAAATAAGACACAGACAGACAGAAATAAAGAAACAAATAAAGAAAGAAAGAAAGAAAGAAAGACGACAGCAGATAGACAAAAAGAGACAGACAGAGACAGTCAGACAGACAGCAAGATAGAGACTTAGACAGAAAAACAGAAAGAGAGGCAGACTGACAGACAAAGAAAGAAAGATGTAATTACAGCTTACAAAAGAAAAAATTGTGTTCTGTTATTTTTGTCAACAATGTCACATTGTTGTTTCATATAATTTAAGTAAACAGTTCCAAACGTTTAGCCTGAGGATTGAGGAATGGAGTGGCTTGGAAAAGCACTGCATAGGGTGCACAAAAACCCATTTGGAGTGCAGCCCACAGCTTGCGTGCACCACCGTAATTCAAGCTTTCTGTCTCTACATGTCTGGGAATTCAGGCTCTCAACCCACTCGATTAATACACACACACATACACCAGCAGATACATTAAAACACACTTTTATCAGCTTAAAGCTTATTTGTTACACATTTGATATTCACATGACATCCGCCGTCCCCAGGTTACCGACAGATAACGGAAACAGGCCACAATATAAAGCAAAACAAACAGCCACAGCATGAAGTCCATGCCTGACCCCACCCAAGGTCAATAACTGAACATAGCTCAGGCAGATAAGTGGACTACACCAAAGCAAGTGGCATTATTGACATCTGTTGCAAGATTAGCTTAACATCCCCTAATAAACGCCAACAAGCACACGCTTGAACTTTAAGGTTTGAGGTGGAAATGACTCACCGACTCTGTGATGTAGGTCTGGACTCCATCTGCATATTGAAGAGCGTAGTTGTCAGGGCCGGGAAGATTCCACCTTTAAAAATAACACGACACCTATTAAAATAACTGGTACATGTATTTAACATCACAGAAATATACTTTGTTACGGACATTTCAGCTTAGACGTCAAAAAACAGACTTACTTGTCGCAAACCTCTTTTATAACTGAAGTGAGGGGCTTTTTCTGAAACAAATTGAAACATATAAAACGCGTTAACACTGCAGATTATCAGATGACAAACGCATTACAATACATAAACATTTTATCAACATGTGTTCCCTGGATTCGAACCCATGACCTTTTGTGCTGCTAATGCAATGCTCTACCACCGAGCCCAAATTTGGCACAAGTTTGTCAAACATTACTATTTTAATTTGATCCAAAACACACCCAGAAAGCTTGCAGGGCTTTTATTTCAATAAAAACCAAACAAGTAAAAAAAAAACAGGAGGGAAAAACCTTCTCCCATTACGGCATTTGAAATATCTCATAATTTGTGGTGGCCGTTGCGGCTAACCAATCAGAAATTTTGGTGTATGGTGGTTGACCCAATCATTGGCCTATAATTTGTGGGCTATGGGCTGGCGAGCCGTGTGGAAGCGTTCAGTATGGCGGGTAAGCGTAGAAGGAAAGGCCATGGACACAGCTTGAGGTTCTTTATAATCCGCAAGTACCAATCACAGTCACACAGCCGGCTCATTTAGATTTTAACCAAGTTATCTCACGGAGGAGTAGAGTTTTAAAAAGGTTTGGCCCTCGAAGCACCACTTACAATAACATATTATTTAGATGTCCCACATGATGAAATCAAAATCTCTGGAGATAATAAACAGTCTCAGCGTCTTTTGTTTTGACCGGTCAGATGTTCACAATGGCTCATTCAAAGGAAATGAGAGAGAACTAATGGCTTATGATTTGTAAGATACAAACAGCCCTTGATCATGTAGACCAATCGCTTTTAATTAAAAAAATCTGGTATCTTTGTTATTAAAACTTTGTTTGAATTTATAGGAAGTTTACGGAACCCGAGAGAGGAAGTGATATTAATTTTGCTTGCTTGTTTTCTCATGATCACAACTTAATTTCTCGTGATCTCAAGAAAATATTGCTTTCTCAATATCCTGACATAATCCAAATCTTATAACGTAATTTCCTCTCGCTAATCTTTGGGTATTTTAAAGTGGACTGATGCACATGAGTTGAAGTCTTCGCTGTCACTACAAGTGTAGCAAATAATTGCCCATGATAAATAAGTTGGACGTCGATGTTCGTAAATTTAGGGACTATCTCTAAAGTTATAATGTACACGTTTCTATCTCTAATAGCATTCAACAGTTAAAATAAATATCATGAAGATGCTCAAAATCCTCCTTTTGCGAAATGTATAAATTTTTAAACGCAAGTCTAGATCAAAAAACCATGTATTAGAAAAATTAATAACAACTTTACTTTAACAGACGTTTATAATTTATTTATTAATTACGTAGATTAATTTAATTGTTTTACGAGTTTGCCTGCCCATTTAGTCTTAATAATTAACGGTAAACAAACTTGGCTTGCTGTTCTTGAAGGTAGCTCGATCCTTAGGTCGGGCTCGAGCACCAAGTTCAAAAACAGAATAGATGAAAAAAGGAGGAGGGATGCCAGGCTGGGTGTGGAGGCATGGAGACACCCATTTACCATATGATTATAATAATGATTGACACAGGACATCATGTTTAGGTTCCTTTCAAACCTACATTAAAAGTGTACTCGTTAAAATATGGTCACTGCAGTAAAACAGTTTATTTTGATAATGGTGCCACGATCGCTGGATAATTCTGTTGTTGTTTTCTAGAAGCCTGCATTCACTTTTTAGTCATTTGCGATGTCACAGAGTTGAACGTCTTTACGTATTGACATGATTTGGAGGTTCATTTGCAAATTATTCATGAAGTCATACCTCTGCAATTCTTTGATCAATTGTGTTTTAGAAGTATGCTCAAACTTTAATGTCAGCAATGTGATCGCCGATGCGCTAGTAGAGATTGAGAGAAAGAGAGAGCGTGGCCCAGTACAAAAAGGAAAATAATCGATTTTATTTGAAGTCGGCTCTTAAAGGTGCAGTGTGTAATTTTTAGAAGGATCTCTTGACAGAAATGCAAAATAATATACAAAACTATATTATCAGAGCTGTATAAAGACCTTTCATAATGAACCGTTATGTGTTTATTGACTTAGAATGAGAAATTTTATCTACATACACAGAGGTTACCCTTACATGGAAGCCGCCATTTTGTGCAGCTATGTTTTTACAGAAGCCCTTAACGAACAAACATTTTTACTAAGTTGTCTCAAACGATGACATGTTTGTCCGGTGGCGGCTGCCGTAGCTTCTCTATGCGTTTCAAAAGCAAGAGGTGAGCAGTAGACTGAGCCATTGGTTGCAATATGCAAACTCACCACTAGATGTCACTAAAATGTACACACTGCACCTTTAAAGGACAAAACACCCAATTAAGCTATTATGTAGCTATTTTATAAAAAAAATTTAATGGTGGCAACTTGTCCACGACCTGGTATTTGGTCACGACCTGGTGGTTGGGGACCTCTGCTGTAAAGTCATTCCATTTAAATGCTGTTAAATCCCTGATTCAAGTTAAATCTAATTTGTTGATCCATGCTAATTTCGCTAAATATGCTTTTGCTGTCTACAAACAAAACAACACGATTTATCGAGTACACTTATGCTTAGATCACTTCACAAGAATACAACTTTTGTTATGTCGAGATCACGAGAAAACAAGCAAGCAAAAATAATAGTAGTACACAACCTGTCTCAGCTTTCGTAGAAGTTCCTTATAGGATTACCATTTTATGGTTTATAAGAGACTTCACAACATAATTAACTGTTAAAGTTAAAAAGTCTATTTTACTTACATAGTGCACAGGCTTTAAACATTTTTTTGTTAATATTTTATATATTAAAGGAAAACACCACCGTTTTTCAATATTTTACTATGTTCTTACCTCAACTTAGACAAATTAATACATACTATCTTTATTCTATGCACTTTTAATCTTTGTACAGCGCGTTGTGAATGTGTCAGCATTTAGCCTAGCCCTGTTTATTCCTATGGCTCCAAACAGGGATGAATTTAAAAGCCACCAAACACTTCCATGTTTTCCCTATTTAAAGACTGTTATATAATAAATAAATTATTATATAAATAAAACGTTTGTGCACGCATTGAAAAAAGATAAGTATGTATTAAAGGTGCAGTGTGTAAATTTTAGCGGCATATAGTGGTGAGGTTGCGAATTGCAACCAACGGCTTAGTCCACGGCTCACCCCTCGCTTTTGAAACACATAGAGAAGCTACGGTAGCCGCCACCGGACAAACATGTCATCGTCGGAGACAACTTAGTAAAAGAATTGTCCGTTAAGGGCTACTGTAGAAAAATGGCAGCACAAAATGGCAAGTTCCATGTAAGGGACCCTCGGTGTATGTAGATAAAAAAAATCTTGTTCTAAGGTAATAAACACATAATGGTTCATTATGAAAGGTCTTTATACACCCCTGATGATATATTTTGTATATTATTTTGCATTTCTGTCAAAAGATCCTTCTAAAAATTACACACTGCACCTTTAATTCATCCAAGTTGAGGTAAGAACGTGGCAAAATACTGAAAAACGGCGGCGTTTTCCTGTAAGTGTTCTTGAGGTGTGAAATTCATTTTTAAATAATAACATATTATTTGTTTTAAAGTCAAAAGATTTGTCCATCGAGAATTGAT
This sequence comes from Misgurnus anguillicaudatus, assembly GCF_027580225.2. NCBI lineage: Eukaryota > Metazoa > Chordata > Actinopteri > Cypriniformes > Cobitidae > Misgurnus > Misgurnus anguillicaudatus. Next base: position 18,975,566 of record NC_073342.2, on the reverse strand, counting down.
CTGATCATTGGAAACTGGTTCATGTAGATGTTTGCTTATCGTTGCGATGTTTTCTTGGGCCCCATCCTCCTGCCATTCCTTGTGTCAGGAAGTAAAGAGAGATTCGCTATGATCCGAAACCGCATACTTCCATTTACATTTAGTCATTTAGCAGACGCTTTTGTCCAAAGCGACTTACAAATGAGGTACACAATAGAAGCAATTACAGCAACACAAGAAAAGCAATACATAAGTGCACTGGAAATAGTTTCATCAAGTACAACACAGTATACATAGCCAATGGTTGGTTAGTAATTTTTTTTAAGAATGTACAGATAAAGAAAAAGGGAAAATAGAGAAAGATAGTAAGTCCTATATTAGGAAGTGAGCCAATGGCGGAAGAGATGGGTTTTTAGCCGATTCTTAAAGACAGCTACAGAGTCAGCAGATCGTGTCGCGACTGGCAGATCATGCCACTGCCAAACTAAATAGTAGGTGAAAAGCACTACTTTGCCTACTATATAGTATGAAAGTAGGTGGTTTCGGATGCAGCGACTGTTTCGAGGATGGGAGAAGTTTTTGATTAAAGATTATGAGGGCACATGAATTTTAACAAAGAAAAGAAAGAAAGCTCACAAATAAGTAATTTATTTAAAAAACTACAATAAATAAAAAAAATTAGTTTTTAATTTCAATTTCATTGTGACTAACATTAGAACTGCATGTAAAATAATACAATAATTAGAATTGACGGCATATGCACATGAAATTTTAGGAAAGAGTTAGGAAAGGACATTTTTTTTAATGCCCTACTGGATTAAATAACAGTTTTGATGTGGCCTCAAAAAAAGAAAGTAAGAAAAAGAAAGAGTGCCAACATTCTTATCTATAAAAACACAATGCAAGTAAAACAAAACACATGAAGTTTTTGGTTTGGTTTAAGTTATCACTGGACCTACAACATAAATTATGGGTCCTGAAACAAACCCATGTGAATACCACCAAAGTTCAACATTTTACGCTATTATAGCTGCTTAAACTTTCTCCTCAACAATTTCCACAAATATACTTTTTTATTAAAGAAAATGTTTGCCCAAAAATGACTTTTGACTAATATTTCACTCAGAATTGTTGAAGGTATTTGGAGCATCAACATGGTGACTGATATTTTAATAAAAAAAAACTTTTGTTCTTTGTTAAGAAAAGAAGTCATATAAATCTGGGATGGCATTAGGTTGGGTAAATTAGAGATTTTATTCTTTAAGCAAGCACACAAACCTAGTTCATTATATTAAATGAAAGTATTTATTCCTCAAACACTGAAAGGAAAGTTTCGGTTATTGTGTGAGCACTTGGTAACATCCTCTTTATGATGGCAGTATTAACACGACGACTCACCTGGTCTAGCTGAATAAGCTGCGGGTACGCGCCCGGCATCTGAATGGCGATCTTAACGATGTCCTTTTGTTGAGGCATATTGAAAGTTGAATGTCTACAGTCCTGAAACACAAAGACAATAAACATGCGATAATTTCTATCACCAAGCACCCCAACAATCAAATACAAACTATGCATTCATCTCAAAGTGTGAAGAGAAACTTTACCAACATCATCTCCTTTAGGGATTCTGTTAATGTCTTTCAAAAAAAATAAAAAAATAATAAGTTGTTCGATACAGATCAAACACCACAAAAAGACACGTGCGACTTATAGCCTGCCACTATGACAGTGAATGTGTCGTGAACTCGATTTTCAAGATGACTGTACTCTCTGTTTACTGTGTTCCTCTTTAAAAGGAGAACTTGCGTGTTTCTATCATTTTTGTTGCAGGTTACATTAGACACTAAGTTATTTAAAGATGAAATAACCTACATTTATTAAATAGGTTTTATCGTAGTACTTAAAATAAAAGCAAGACTTAAAGCATAAAATCCCCCACTTTGCAGCTATAACAAAGTGATCAACTACAGGTCCTTAAATAAAGTGTGACACCAGGTGCAACATAGGAACAAGGGGTGGAGGTGACAGAGACACAGAGAGAGAGAGAGAGAGAGAGAGAGAGAGAGAGAGAGAGAGAGAGAGAGAGAGAGAGAGAGAGAGAGAGAGAGAGAGAGAGAGAGAGAGAGAGAGAGAGAGAGAGAGAGAGAGAGAGAGAGAGAGATGCATAATCAATTGCACAATAAAAGTTTTTGTTTACATAATATATGTAATGTAATGTAATGTAATGTACTGTGTATAATAATTATGTATATATAAATACACACACATACATGTATAATTTTAAGAAAAAATATATTTATATAATAAATATTTATATATATATAATATAAATTATATATAAATATAAACATGTATATACACATGCAAATGTTTCATAATTATAAACATGTGCGCGCGCGTGTGTGTGTGTATTTATACTAGAGCCCGACCGATAAAGGATTTTGAAGGCTGATACCGATACAAATGTTTGTTTGTTTTAAAATCCGATATTCCGATATATCGGCCGATATTTTTTACTTTTTTAATTTAAAAAACGCGCAAAAAAACATTAACAGATTTCCCTAACATTAGTTATTTGCAGTTATTTATGAGTTTTAACTAAAATAATATGATAATGCACTTTAATTGTCTCGTGACTAACTCACCATGAACTCACTTAACCGTTGTTCTCTCTGCTCGACTCTGGCTGGATCAGCAGGTTGCAGGATGTGTGACGCCTTAAACACGAGTGTTGCCAACAGGGAGGTTTTACAAAATATACAACGGCAACACTCATGACATGGTTGAAGGCTATTTCGTCCATTTTTAAAAAAATAATAATAATTTATCGGCCATTATGAATACCGATAGTTTGGAAAATGCCTAATATCGGTCTGCCGATATATCGTTCGGGCTCTAATTTATACATAATTATTATACACAGTATACCCACAAATATTATGTAAACAAAAACTTTTATTCTGCAAATGATTAGTCGCGACTAATCGTGAGGCAGCACTAGATTTATGAGTGGCTAAATCCGACATTTATGACTATAAGATAATACACAAAGCCAGCCAATCACACTAAAACTTATTTTCGTCAACACTTGCTATTTATATGCAATACAGCGACTATGGGCTGTCCGAGAGCATGCCTTCTGACTAAAACGAACGAAACACTACTTCCACACACATGGCCGCTTTATTAACCTCTGCCGAATTGTTTAACAGACTCAAGTACTTCCATATGTGCAGACCATATTGTACCGTCCTCAAGAGAGCTTCCCATTGGAAGAGAGAGAGAGAGAGAGTTGTGCTTTTGAACTGAACTTGGATAACAAAATAACATCAGATATACAAAAAAAACCTTACAAAACAGCTGTACATTTTATCATGACTTTGAGATTTATACTGATCTACTGAGTTTGTTGCATCACACTTTAAGAGATGCAAGATAGCCTACTAATCTAAACCAGATGCTCCAAATAATAATAATGAACTTTGTGTATAGATTTTAGGCTAGGCTTTTGGTAAAAGTTGCTGACACAGATTGAATGTTTGTGTTTCTCAGGCTCCATTCCCAGCAAGCCTTAGCATGCTCAGAGAAGTTGTGACCTCCCTCTGTCCTACTTTGGGGCAGTGAAATGGAGACACAAAGAAAGGTAGAAAGAAATCACTACGCTAAAATCAACATAGCGACAGCTTCATCCAATGCTGTAGAAGTTCACTGACAGAAATCCCAACCGGTTGCCCTTTGAACATTGTGTGCATGATACAGTCTGATCTCCTGTAGGAGTGCATAAAGGAATTTTAGCTGTGCCACCCTCTGACAAACCCAAATCAGAGATTACACACCCTTTCTCTGCCAGGTTTCAAATAAATCTAGAAGTCTTGTCAGAATTTCATGCTTTGTTATTCTGTAATAACTGCAGAGAGAAATGCATATTCAATTCACAATCCATAAAGGCATGTAACGGTATCAGTCTTAAAACCTTAACACAAGCTGTGGTTCAACTTTCACATACACGGTTTTAAATTCTCAACAAAACGTTTAACGCCCAACAACATGCGCGTGCAATACAAAACGAATAGATTAAATGCATGTTAACCTTTACTTGCTTAAGTTTGTTTTAAGGTAAGAGAGTTAATAAGTAGCCAGCAAGTTAAGAACAAAAGTGATTTTTCCTTTACTATAGGTCTTACCTGTTGGAAACGGGGGGGAATCAGTCACAGTGTGCGGGAAGGCGGTTAAACATTTGATGTTTGCTCGCGAGGAAACAGCGGCGGTGTTTCACTCGACTCAAAGTAGCATTCAAGCGTTACATAGCGTTCAAAGTTTTCTGACTATAATTGATCGCGTTCACACAGTTCCGGGTTGAATAATATCCCTCCCGCCCCCTGGAGGAGGGAGTCAAGACCCGACCCTCTCCAAAAACTTGTGGGATTTTCCTTGAGTCGAGAAAAGTTCTGATACGAGGAAACTTTACACCCTACCTACACTGTAAATGTGCGATAGAGTACTTTTTACGACATGGGTGTAGTCACTAAAACATCTGTTTTTTTTTGTAAAGTTATTTAAACAACATCAGTTTTTATGGATTATATGGATTTTTTGGACCGTTTTTATTACAGAAATGCATCGATGAAGGTCTAAATGCTGAAAACGGCATGGTTAACCTTTGTGGGTTTCAAACATTTAACCTGCATTGGCCTGCCCTAAAGTGATGTCCTGAGGGCAAATTTGCATAAAATTTGCTTTCAATGTTTTCTCAGATTAAACAATCTAACCAAGAGCAGATTAAGTATTTATTTGACAAAATTATTTGTCCTTGCGAAAATTAATCATGGTTTCAGAGATGGACAGTAGTGAAGTATTTTTACTTTCTACACTGTAAAAACTTACATTTTTAAGTTTAACCAACTTTAATTAACAAGTCATGTCTTTTTGGATTAGTGAGAAGTTTATAAATAAAAAAGCTGAATGGTCCGAAGTTATTACAACTTTATTTGTATGATTTATAGCAACTTGTTATGACTAACTAGTAAAAAAAGTTGAAATTACTTATTAATTCAAGTTTAAATTTAAACATTTAAAGGTGCAGTGTGTAACTTTTAGAAGGATCTAATGACATAAATGCACTATTATATATTGTGTATAAAGACCTTACATAATGAACTGTTATGTGTTTATTACCTTAGAATGAGATGTTTTTATCTACATACACCGCGGGTCCACTTACATGGAAGTCGCCATTTTTTACCGCCATGTTTCTACAGTAGCCCTAAATGGACAAACAGCTCTACAGACCGTGTTTTGTCAGTACTTTGTCTTAGACAACAACATGTTTGTCCTGTGGCGGCTACTGTACAGTCCCTCCAGAAAAATGCGATTGTGCGATCGCACGATTTATTGCATAATCAGCCAAAGTTCGCATATTTATGCGGGGCCGCATTTTTTCCAAATACGACGCACTTTCGCCGCATTAATTACAGATATCCGCGCACAAAATATGCGGGGCTTGCATGATTTTATAATCCCAGCATTTTCGTAGCAAAAAGTCACATATATATATTAACAGAAAGTGGAAAAATGATGCATTTACTTCACACAAGCACAGCCGTGTCCTCTGTTGCCATGGGAACGTTATGAAGTGACGTGATTATGTGACGTGAACATCATTGCATCTTTTGCAAGTTTCCGCAGTTTTTGCAAGTTCCGCAATTTTCGCAAATTCCCGCAATTCCATCGCATAAATTGCAAAAATATCCTGCATATTCCATCGCATTTAAAAAAAAAGCGTGCCGCAAAATCGAGGATTTTTGCCCGCAACAATCACAAAAAAACTCTGCGTTTTTCTGGAAGGACTGACTGTAGCTTCTCTATGCATTTCGGTGAACGGTGGACTGAGCCATTGGTTGCAATTCACAATATCAATGCTAGATGGTGCTGAAAGCTACACACTGCACCTTTAATTTCAACAAGTGTACATTTTTCAAGTATCCATACTTTAAAACATACTTCACTACATTCCAAAGCATAATATCATACTTTTTACTACTTTTATACCTATATCATACTTAATATCATACTTTTTTACTCCACTACATTTCATAAATCCAAGTGTTGTTTTACATCTAATACTTAAAAATCTAGTAATTTCTTTTACTTAAGTAAAACTTCGAGTTTTACTTGAGTAAAACGCACTAGATTGTAATGTAATTGGATATTAAATGAAATTTATGTAGTGAAATAAAAAGTATGATACTGTGCTTTAGAATGTAGTGAAGTTTTTCCAAAGAAAAACACAGATCAAGTACACTCTAAAAAATGCTGGGTTATTTTCAGGCCAACATTGGGTCAAAAAAGACATAGCTTAGCCCATTGGGTTGTAATTCAATTAATGCAGTGTTGTTTTAACCCATTGTTGGTAGTGAGAGCACATATAGTCCGCTTAACGTTTTTAAATTTCCTTTGGTGTGTAAGTGTGTATTAGTACATGTAAACAATATGCAAAAGGTACAAACCCCAAAGTAAACAATGACGTGAGTTATCGTCTCCAACGTAAATCTTTTTTCTTGGATTACAACAAACACACAAATTGTAGGCAACAGTTTACTTCCGGGAATTGATGATGTAGACAAGACCCACATTATCATAATTCCTCCCGCTTCAGACTCACAGCCTCTAAATTAACTCCTGTTAGCATTGCATTGTGAGCGAATCCTTGAAACATGGTAAGGAGCATCACATTTCCTGCTGACGTCAGAGGTATTCAGGCCAATCACAACGTAAAGATTAGCTGGCCAATCAGTGACACAGAGCTTTTCAAATCCATTTCAGGAAGAGAGTGAAATCTGGAGCTCCAAAAATGTACGGTAAGTGGAAAATAATGTGTTTTTTTGAACCATAAACACATTGTATTATACCAAATACACAAAATAACATTGTTTTTAGCAATGAAATAGGTGCTCTTTAACATTTTCTGTGTTAATTTAACCCAACTGCTGGGTTACAGCATGTTACCTTTTAAGGTACATTGTTACAGTTCCCTTTCAAGGGAACTCGCGCTGAGTCACTTCAGTGACACTTTGGGGACGCCTCCAAGGGTAAGTGCGTCTGAATGTGTATATCAAATTCAACCAATGGTGACGCAGGAGCCAGGAAGTATATCGCTATGTGAAATATTGCCAAAGACAGTGTTACAGGGGCACAGGAAGTATAGCAAGAGAGACGCAGCGTCTCGTTCCCTTCTCAAGGAACAACAGTTACACAAGTAACCCAAGACGTTTTCATGTGTCTAACACAACTATGCAAAAAAGCATTATTGGTATGAATCAACATTCGCATACAGAATATATAAGCATTTAAAGCGAACAGTTTAGCATGTGTGCTTAAAAAGTCTAGAATTTTTATGTTATTATCCTACACTACACAGGGAATTATATAGATTTATCCAGAAAACTTAGATTTAAGCACTTTCAATGACCTGTATCTATGTATGTATATTTTAAAAAACTTCTCAGGGCCTTGAATCTTTCCTTCCAGATTCACAAACTTTCAAGAATTTCAAGGATCCGTGGGAACCCTGTATTCACATTTTGTTGACCCTCTTTTGTTTTTGAATAGTTATTTTCCTGGGCTTTGTATTTTTTTGCCAAGCTTCCGTAAACTCACAATGTTGAGCTTCACTTTACACTTCAAGCACAACACGCATACAAAACTTTTAAAACATAGCAAAGACATTAGTTTTAGCTTTTACTGTACTCCAAACTTGGCAGTACTACACAACAGTAACTTTATTAAACAGAAATGTCTGGTTCTGCAGGATATGACTCAAGTCCTTACGAGCAGATATGATCAAATCCTAAAGAATTAGGTGAAAGATAAAACAGCAAGGACATTCTGATGTAATGAGTTAACAAAATCCTAACAAGCTTAAAAGAATAATTCGCTCAAATACATAAGTAGAAAAACTTTATTTGATGGGGATGTTATTTCGGTTGCGAACAATGATTATTATACTTTGCACAAATATTAAATGAATTCCCTGGATATTGTAAAGTTAATCGGTATATCTAATTACCTTAAAGGGTTGAATATTACCCGTTTTAAAGTGCAATGTGGAAATAGGTTAGAAAGCAAATGTAGATTATTTGAAACCAGATAACTTGGGAGATCTATTGAGTACAAAAATAAATGGTACAAGCCTAAAAATATCATTCAGCAGTAACGAGAAGCAAAAAATGACAATCTGTTTGCAATCAATTGGTACCAACAAAGTTAGGTATGCACGTTTGACAACACAATCCTAAACACATGTCGATACTCCATTTCTTGCTATCATGTGACTGCTCTTTAATGACCCCCAAACCCACATTCTTATTTAGACAGTTATTCTCATATACAGACATACTTAATACCTTTAAAAGTATCTACACACATACATAAACAGGTTGAGGTTAGGACAGATATGTACTCTATGATGTGAAACACACAGAGGGATTATGTTTCGAAATACAAAAATAGCAATAATTGGCATTCGATTTAACATTTATACAGGGCTTTAGTCATGACCTTTCCACAGTGGTTTTGCAATTAAAAACAAAGTTAAATTCATAAGCAATACAACAATCTAAATACAACTCTTGATACATGTTGAGAAAATAGGGCATGCGTTGAGAAATGCATTACAAACACTGTAAGCTAACAATGGTTCGATCAGATTGCGACAGAGCTGATGAGTAAAAAGAAAGTAGGAATGGTTTATGCAACACTTGAGTAGGTTCCTTCACATTTTGTCTGAAGAGCTTGAAACTAGTAAATATATTATGCTATATAGCACCAGGCTGTAAAGATTTCAAACAGTAGGCTACGCTGACCTTACAATCTTTCCACTACACTCGCAGTCTCTTTAGTTATTAGTGTAACTTTATCATGGTCATTTGCTGCAAAATGAAATCAGCCTGATCTCTTCGAAGTCTTGACATTAGAAGCATGCTTTGTTCAAAAACATAATGATGATGGTTGCCAACAAATTTATGGTTTGGTTTATCTATATGAAAGATCAGTAAAGATATCACTGCTTGATAAAAGGGTGGTGCGTTCTGAGAAAAGATGCTACTAACAGGAAGACAATATATATATAAAACTGGTAGTCTGGCTGCTTTTTTCTTTGAACCACTAACCAACCACTGCTGGTGAGGTTTGTCTTATTTTTGCAACAAAAATCCCCTTTGTATCTATACAAAAGTTATATAAAACAATGACCCTGCAGTCACTTTAATGAAACAAGGGACTAATATACACGGTTAACCAAAGCGTTTGCTTTGTACGTCTGATCTCTTCATCAGTTAAGTGAAGTGGGCACCAATAAAGCTTCATATATCGGTTGAATTTAGCAGGGAAAGCTCCTTTTCAGTCAACCACTTTGGGTGAGGAGTAAATATACATATATAAAAAACCTATATATACACACAGAATCAGCTTATCATACATATGGATCTGTAATAGAGCCATACTTTTCTTTATCTCCTTTGAAAAGCGTTAAAGTTTTTCGGTACACTACTCATTTTTTAACATGTGCTGTTTTTGGAGGTCAAAGGTTGGCAATGGGAACATCAAAAAGGTCACAGAGGCCCTCAGTCTCATCCAGGTTATAGATGTAGTCATGATCACCCGGAGGTGGAGACAGACGAAGGAGTGGAGAAAAAACTATGAAGAGAGAGAGAAAGAGAGAGAGAGAGAGGAGTGACATCATGAATGTTATTCTATAACTGTACATTATGATGTCATCGAGCATGTGCAGAAACAAACCAATCACAGTTGGACATCTAAAAAAAAATGTTGTAATTTAACTCGACAGACTACTTTTATTGATTACATCATTATACAAAAGCAATCTTTTGTCGTATACAATAAACAGTTACATAGTTCGAAGGAAACATAATTTGTAACAAACTTAAACGTCAAAAGAAACAAAAAGCTCATTTTTAGTAATATATTAAGTACAAGTTTCCTGATTCGTGACGAGCTTTACCTTCAGATGACATCAGCTCTTCAAGCAAATCTGTACTCATGATTTCTATAAAGAGGAAGAAAAAAAATCAACCAATGCAAAAAACATGTGCAACCTGCGTTACATAAAAATCAAAATTATGCAATTATAAATGCCGTCACGTTTGGTGCACAAACTGATTTTTTAGCACATTAAACAGATTCTCACCTTTAGGGTCAAACATTTCTGAAAGCTCTTTGGGAAAGTCCAGCACTGAAAACAGGAAGAGAAAATAACTTGATCGGGTTGCATTAGCAACTTCTGCACTTCACAGAAGTAAAAAAAATACTTTGACATTAACTAATGCAATGCACACTTACAGTCTGAAGTGTCAGGTTTGATTGGTTCAAAAAGAGATGAGGAATCAGGAAGTGAAGAGCTGCTGTCCAATGAGGCAGATGACTGCAGCTGCTGGGTGCCCACTGAAGATATCGGATTGGCTGTTGTATCTGACGTCGGGGTGCTTGCGATGTCTAAATTCAATTAAGAGAAACAAGGTTACAACAAAATTAAATTTGACCTCAGCCTGTCATTTCATATTTAAAAATATCTGCGTAGCATCTAACCTGCGGCTACACCTGCAGAAGAGGCAGTGGTCGTGGTTGGAGGGACGGTGGTGGTGGAGGGACTCTGACAGGTGGACGCAGGCGATTCTGTACTTTTAGCTGTGGGTTTGAGAGGGGGGTCAGCAGTAGAGGTAGCTGAAGCTGGGGCAGAGAGGCTCTGAAGCATGTCGTCTGGTGGGGGAACCGGCAGCACCACTGGAGAGGAGCTGGATGGGTCTTTATTAACAAGGAGGACCTCGATGGGGCCTGCAGAACTTTTTAGATGAATCTGATATTTCTTCTGTCCATTCACATGCTGAAATGTTAAGTGTATTTAGGAGCTTGATTTGTTTTTTTTATACCTTGGTATTCTTATAAGGGCCATGGTGAATCAAAGCAGTATGGTATTACCACTTGATACAACGGCACTGCAACATTTAGATTTTATAAGAGATATAAGCTACACTTACAGATTCAGGCACTGGCACTTCTAGCTGTGTTCCTGAGGGAGCTCTGATTGCTAGAAGAGTGTCACCTAGTGGCGAAAAAATATAAGTATACAGAGATATAGTAAAAAGATTAAGATGCACCACAAATAAAAGACAATTCCAGACACATGGGGCATAAAACAAAATGCTCAATTTAGGTTTATTAAGTTAGTATTAAGTAATTATACTAATATCCTTGATGCTAAAATGACAACAGTGTAGGAAAAAGAACAGTTAAACAGTGTTCAACATTGTATTGAATTTGGATTACAAAACTTATATAGTTTCACTTTAGTTGCTTTTCATCAGAGTCTTTATATTTTAGGTTAAAGGGAGACTCAACTTTTTTTTTGAAAATATGCTCATTTTCCAGCTCTCCTAGAGTTAAACATTTGATTTGTACAGTTTTGGGGTCCATTCAGTTGATCTCCGGGTCTGGCGCTAGCACTTTTAGCATAGCTTGGCATAATCCATTGAATCCGATTAGACCATTAGCATCGTGAAAAAAAACCCCCAAAGAGTTTTGATATTTTTCCTATTTAAAACTCTTCTCTAGTTACATCGTGTACCAAGACCGTCAGAAAATTAAAAGTTGTGATTTTCTAGGCAGATATGGCTAGGAACTATAGTACTATACTCTCATTCCAGCGTAATAATCAAGGACTTTGTTGCTGTAAAATGGCTGCAGCAGGCGTAGTGATATTATGCACTGCTCGAAAATAGTCCCCTGCTATTGAAAGTAACCAAGGGGACCATTTTCGGCTGCTGCGCAATATCACCGCGCCCCCCGCAGCCACGCCACACCAGCAAAGCCCTTGATTATTACGCCAGAATGAGAGTAGTTTTTCGTCGGTCTTAGTACACAATGTAACTACAGAAAAGTCAGTTTTAAATAGGAAAAATATCCAGACTCCTTGGTTATTTCTTTAATGCAATGCCAATGGTCCAATCAGATTCAATGGACCATGCCAAGCCACTCCAAAAGTGGTAGCGCCAGACACGGAGATCAGCTGTTTACAAAAAGGTAAAAATCAAATGCCCAACTCCAGCGGAGCTGGAAAATGAGCATATTTTCAAAAAGGTGGAGTATCCCTTGAAACATTAGGGGGTGGTTTTCCAGACAGGCCTCAAGGCTAGTCCAAGACTAAAATGCATGTTTGAATCGTCCTAACTAAAAAAAAAAACTTGCTTGCACAGAGACATCTTAAAATATATCAGTGTTATAGTTTTGACTCAAGATGCACACCAGTAATGTTTTTTTTCTAATATAGCTTACTCCTAATCTTGGATTAATCTGAACCCTGTATGGGAAACTGCCCCTTGGTGTTTTAGTGATATTATGTGTTGTGTAAACCAACCTTTAAAGCAATTGCAGAGGTCTTGATGTGTCACATACGCCAGAGTGTGTCAGGTTAGGGACATAATGCAAACAGAGTCTTGACACAAAAACTTGAAGCATAAAGCAAAAATGACCATTTTAGATTACGGTTTCAGCCCCTTTAAAGTTCTACTATCTCAGATGGCCTGTCAGTGAGTAAATCAACAACAAATTTTCATTTTTCAATAAACTGAGGCTGCATCCAAATATCCACACTTGTGTTCTTGGCCACTCAAGTGTGCATGCAGGCGACGAATTGCGCGTGCGTGCAAGACTGTCCCATGTCTTAAAACTGGCAAAGTTCAGTGCCCTTAACCAACACTAAAACCGCTTGATGTTACTGCGTGCCAAGGTTGAAGAGCTGCAAACTAAGTGCTCTTCCGCCATACAATATAATTCTCATTTTTATCTGCTTTAAAAAAAAAATGCCACATTTTATTTTGTGCCACCATACTTATGTAACTACTACTCATATAACAGTCTTTAAATAGGGAAAACATGGAAGTGTTTGGTGGCTTCTACATTCATCCCTGCTTTGATCCAAAGGAATGAATGGGGCTAGGCTAAATGCTAACACATTCACGACGCTCTATGCAATGATGAAGTGCACGCATTGAAAAAAGATAGGGATGTATTAATTAGTCTAAGTTGAGGGAAGAACATAGTAAAATATTGAGTAGTAAGTGATTTTCATTTTTGGTGAGTAATGAACATTTCTAACACAAAAAGCAGAGTCAAGTTGTGTCCTAAGGTGGGAACACTCGTCACACACTCAGTGTATATTCACTGCAGTGGTGGATTTGCTACTTTTCTATACATTTCCTAAATGTGTCAATGTCTTGTAAATATACTTTCAAAGCTTTGCGGATGTGTTTGAGCACAAGGCAGACACGGGAAGAAAGTATACTTTACTTCTTTTGTCTGCTGTGTCCCAGGCTATAAAGAAGCCTACTTGCGCTCTGATGAGGCGCTTGTCATTGTTTGCAATGCATGATGAGAACTGACATACCTTTCTTTACATCCAACATTACACAAAATGAAAATGTTTCTGTGGATTTCTCATTTTCTTTGCCGATTATGGAGTTATAACGGGTTTTAAAAATGACTGAATACAAAATGTCTGTGACATTCAACATTGTACAGTAAATTTCATTTTTATGCTTGGATTCCGTGATTCCGTCCATGTTTTCCACATTGTGGAAATCATAGGGTCCTATGTCTGAAGTGTGGCCAATAGCCAATTACAGTGGCCGCAACGCATGCTCTGGTCTTCCATAAACGTAATCGGCCGGCTCTGCTTAGATTATTTGCAAAAGGTGATCTGATTGGCTGACGCACGCGTTGCCGCTTGAAAAGTTGAGAAATGTTCAACTTCTGCCGCGAGCAACAGCAATGAAGTGGCGCCGACGGATCCACAATTCAGTTCGGCAACGCATGACGTCACTCATTAAAAGTGAATAGGAAGCGCTAACATTTTCGCCCTGTGTGAATGTACTGTTAAGGTTCCATAGCAAACAACCTATATATCTGGTCCTGGAAAGCTGGTCCTGTTATGCTGTTATTAAAACTGAAACACCCCAAAGACAAATGTTGGTAGTAATTGGAAGGATATGGGCTATTCTGCGAGTCGTCCGTCACGTTCTTGATGCTCTGTTGAACCCAAACTCTCTGCTGGTCCAGTTCATGTTCCCTCCGATCAAGATCCTCCAATTCCAACTTGAGATCTATCAGCTTGTCTGCAATTTCACGTGTGTTGCAACCCGGACCAACACCCCTAACACACAAAAATAGAAACAAATTTGACATTTAAAATGGCTATCGGCCACTCATTTTAAACAAATATCCAAGAAGAATAATTATTTGTATTTCTTCTTAAAGTATAACTTATTTAATGGCATTTATTGTGTAATAACTTTGAAATATGTGTTATACACCACACCGACCTACTAAGGTGCTCTGAACTTTATTTTTGGGTGAACTGTCCCTTTAAATATGAACTCATGATCAGGTTTAGTAACACGTATAACTATAACTACTTTTTTCAAAATATTTTCATAAATTCAATCAACAAGAATTAACATGCGTGTCTTACTTCCACTGGATGCTGTTTTTTGATTTCTTCTCAATAAGTCCAATCCCTTCCAAAACATTTGTGATGTCGTAGATGCGCCGTTTCTGCCTTACAGCCAAAGTATCTGCAGCCTTAAACACATTTGCAAAATCCATTATTGACTACTCATCAATACATCAGCTTTACATCAAATGCAAAACAAAATCCTAAAGATACAGGCAAAAAGGTTAACAAGGAACTTGATGCAGTTCCATATGCTTATCAGTATTGACTACCGTTCACTGTCATGTCAGCTACTCGACACACAACCGAAGCTGTTACAAACTATCAAAGACATGTGTTAGGCGTTATATCAAGTTTAAAATATAAAGTTATAATCCCAAGAGGTCACTAAAATCCCAGAAGGCAGAAAAAGCTCAAGTCTGGCCTAAGCCATCCCGAGCACGTGCTTGTTTTGAAAGCTTTTGTTTAAGTTTCAGACTCTACTTCTCAACTCGAGCACGGCCACAAAAATCCTTATGTCCTGTGTTAACATAATAACATTTCACTCGCTAACACTGTTGACATTACACTTCCAACTTGTTAGCTCGTTCGCCTGGTTTAAAGTAGGGGAAACACGTTAATTTCAGCACAGATATCGGGAAGAGTTGCAAACAACCCCCTAACTAGTTTCGGGGCAGCTTTTACGATTCGCGTCGTTTTAGCACAAAACAGCATAGCATGCGGTCTGTTCACGCGCAAAAAACTGCGTTTGCAACAGGCTGAGGCTCGCGTGAAGCTGATGATGCACGTGCAGAGCCGATCTCGTGCTTACAGCTTTTAGGTCCAGTACTCCGTCTTTTGCTTCCTGCAGGAGAGTCACAAATTTGGTCGTGAGGAGCCCGAGACTTTTCTCGTGGCGGCTGGGGGTCTGCGGCTGAAGCGAGTCTCCCATCGCCCCTAGTTCACTCCTTCCGGTCTCTAAATCCATGAAGTCGCCTTTGAACGTAACAACACTGTGATCAATCGGTGAATTTCGCTTGCAGTTTGTATGTTGAATGGTTTCTGCTGTACTATCTCTGCTGACAGCAACGCATATGCCGCCCAAAAGCTCGCTTCCCGTCAATGGCCGGCGATTCCTGAAACATGGAAGGATAATGATCGTCTCAAAGTGACTACGTTAAAATCCTCCGTTCGGGGTCCAGTCCGGTTCGGGACGCAGGTTACCCGAGCCCAGATGGCCTAACCGATCGGACGCTCTCACAACACCAGAGCCAAGCAGCTTGAATGACTGAAGCCGTTGACGACGCGATGCATCATGGGACGACTGATAAATAAATCCCTGCATTATGAAACACAGCCTGTAGGGGGAGACATGAACCGCTAAAAGTTTCTTCACCTCGAGACTCCCCAGTTTGGTGGCCCTGAGATGGTGCCCCCAGTTTAATGACATTTAAATTTTACGTTTTGCAATGTTTTATGTCATATATTTTATTTGGAGGGGGCATGAAGGAATGCACCATACACGAGGGGGGCTTCACGCCGAAAAAGTGTGTAAGTAAATACAGAGTACAATTCTGCAAATTTTAGGCAAAGGTTGACTACATTGAAAATGTACCATTTCGTTTTTTATGACCTTCCCTCGCTAACTTCCCTCAGTCTCGTTCACTTGGAGGTATACGAGGCACACGAGTGCCCACTACTGCTAGAACACGAAAATGGAGACCGCCACCTCAATCATTTGAACTGTGCAAAGCGCGAGCTGCTGAAGTGTACATATGAAGCAGATTCGCTCCCTCAGTCAAAATCGAGGGAGCGAGCGTCTTTCCATATTAACTTCCCTCGTCCACTTGACGAAAGTGAAACGCACTTCAAGTGGCGACAGGGATTAGGTTAAGTGTTTACGGAGGTTCGCGAGTGCGTGTCCTGGAGTGGAACGCAGCCGTGAATGTTATATAATAGTGGGAGGATTCGATGTTCCAGTGTATATAGGTTATGCGTATGAGAGTGTTGATCAAAACACCATTGTAGCGTCTAAACTGCCGCAATTTACACAAGAAGAAGAAGAAGAAAAAAGTGTTGATAAATCGAGTGAAACAGTTAGCTATCAGTCAAAATGCTGGAATGGATTCTGGTGTTGACGTGCATCTTCATTTTTTTTCTTTACATCAGCATTTCAAAGCCCAAGAACTTTCCTCCTGGACCACGTCCAGTACCATTTTTTGGAAATCTGCTCCAACTCAACATGGCCAATCCTTTGAAAGACTTTAAGAGGGTATGGTATTTTTTTCTCTTTGAATACCAGTTTTAAGCATAAAGGATATATTTGTGTACAACAATCATCAGGGGCGGGAGTGTTTGACGCCGCGATGGCTGGCCTGATAATAGTTATACAGTGCGATTGCAACTTTTTCTTTTTCTTTTTTTATTCATTTCAAGAACAAGAACATTGCATACATATAAGATGATTACAATGTGCTTATTTAATATTCAACATAACAATGGATCTAATAAACAAAACAAAAAAAATTAACAACAACATGGGGATATTCTAGTAATTCATTAAAAGAAAATGTTTCAAACATTTTATATATTCGCTTTTTTATTTTTTAGACTTTTAATAGTTTCAAAATAATTTCTTAATCCAGTTCTAAATAAAATGCTAATAGGTTTATTATTTGCCCGTTTTTGTTTATGGATGTGAAATTTTCCATATATAGTCAATGGTCTCGTACACACTGCAAACTTTCGGGGATTAAAATGCGGGAGTAAATCCCCTAAATGTTCGTTTCATGTCTGTACGGAACAAGACTCACTCCTGAAAATGTGATGATTGACACAGAGATAACCATAGCAACGTTCTGCCGTCTCGCATGCTTATCATTCAAAGCTTTGACCAAAATAATAACAGCATTGTGTTTTGCAATAAACCTCCGTATTCGTTGTGTATTTTACGCTTTTGTGAGGCTGCTTCACAGCGCGGAGCGCGCGGTCTTGCAGTGTTGCCAGGTCCTCGTTTTTTGGTACGTTTTGGCACTTAACCATTTATGGCTTTTGGCTCATGAAGCGACCAAGTGTTTGGTGTTAATAAACTGTGAGGGTGCCGTTCACAATGTTTTGATCTTTGAGGTAAAGCATTTAGATTTATTTCGGATTATAATTGGATTTATCTTGTTCGCTGTTTTTTTAGTGCAAGATCTGGCAACACTAGTCAGCAAACGCTTGTGCCTGAACCGCGCATACAGAAGACTTTTCCCCTTCTAAGCATTTATTTTTTCAGAATAGAGACCTGTCCTGTTTATGATGAACGTTTAAAGCGTAACTAAACCCCTGGTCAAAGCCTGAATACACCCACGGGCAATATCTGAAAAATGCAAGAAAAGTGGGCAGATCCCAAAGGAGATAGAGGGGACGAACTAAGCTCATACCAAGTGTGTGGTCGTAACAAGGGCGTGATGAGCTTGAACCTGCTTACATCACGAGTTATTTTTTGGACCCAACATCCAATAGGAAAATTCAACTGCAGTAGCCACTGTTCAACCTGAAGAGGGCAACAGACGTTTTACACCATATATTGTAGTTTTGAAACACTTTATATTCAAATGTCAAAAAACTTACTAAAATCAATGAACAGCACTAATAAAGCATCATTCTTATAGATTATTAACTTAAAAAAGTTGGTTTAGGGTTTAGTTACTCTTTAAATACTTGATTAACTACTAGTTGTTCAGTTCGGTTATGTATACATCGTGCAAAGTTTTTGTAAATTCGTTTGTCACGTCTGCATTTTGCGGGAGTTAAAAACGTACGTAATAGTCACGTAATTTTGTGAGTCTTTTAGGTGACACTGACACGTTTTCCCGCTTTTTTGCGTGAACATGTCACGTATTTCTGTTTTCGTATTCCTGACTATAGGTACATAATTTCGTGATCCAGGGTTGGCTGGCGAAACTGTGCACCCTCTGTCAACACAGTATATAAAAGTGTGCAAACAACCCGTTTGGCAGGTCCAAACATGTCTAGGATTTTCAAATACATGGTGGGATCAGTGAGCGGCCACTCCCAAATGGCATTATATTTAAAGAAAATTTATTCTTACAGTTATTATTCTGTTATGTAATAGCTGTTTCAAACATGTATCATTTTGTATAGTTACTCATTTTGGAAAATAAGACATGATTTTATTATTATTATGAAATTTCTTTTGGCAGATTGATTACGATTTGTATTAGTTTTACTACAAATACGAGACCTTTTTTTTTACCACAAAGGACCGGTGGTTTAAGAAATTTCCCGGTAGATTTTTTTGTCCCACTCCGCCCCTTACAATCATTATTTGCTTTCAAAAGATAAGGCATTGATTTAATATTTTCAGTAATGAGCATTTTTAAGCTAAAATGCTTAATTATATCTTTATGCTTTATACTTTTTAGCTGGAAAATCGCTATGGAAAGGTTTACAGTTTGTACATCGGATCAAGACCAACAGTAGTGCTTAATGGTTTTGAGGTTATAAAGGAAGCTCTTGTTACTAAGGCAGTCGAGTTTGCTGGACGCCCACAAGACCTCATGGTCAACCATGTCATGGAGGGAGGAGGTAAATTTTCTACACACGGTTGCATCGGTGAATTATTTTAGCAACACAAAGGACATGGGTTTGATCGCAGTGAATGTCGCTTGCATGCGTGTACATTAATCTGCCTAAGAATGCACCCTCATTTTAATACATTTGTACAGACTAAAGTTAATTAATATATTGAGGTTATTTGCTCATTGTCTGCTCCATATAACAAGAGTTCAAAGAGCAATATAAAGCCTAATCTGATAAAAAACACACTATTACAATGTTGGTCCATTACTCACATTTATATATACTATAGGTGTTATTGTGGTTGACTATGGCCCTACTTGGAAAGAACACAGACGCTTTGCTCTCATGACCCTGAGAAACTTTGGTCTGGGGAAGCAAACAATGGAGGAGAGGATTCTGGGAGAAATCTCACATATTGTTGATAAACTGGATAAAGTTGTTGGTAAGAATGTACCCATTTTATTATTACATTATAAATGACATAGTGGTCCTGTAGCTCAACTGGTAGAGCATTGCATTAGCAGCACAAAAAATCATAGGTTTGATCCTAGGTAACACACATACTGACTGATAAATGCGTGTAGGCTTACCTAATGAACTGTAAGTCACTTTGACGCATCTCCCAATATCAATGTCTTGACAACTGTATTTCAGCATCTATATGTACTTACTCAAGATGTGCATTGTGTCTTTCAGGAACCTCCATTAATCCTCAGACTATGTTCCACAATGCTGCATCAAATATCATCTGCTTGGTTCTGTTTGGATCCCGCTTTGATTATGATGATGAATTCCTCAAGCGTTTTATTGAAATCTATACAGAGAATGCAAAGATCACCAATGGACCATGGGCTATGGTAAGGCAAATAAGTTGCACATACAGTATGTTGAATATGTTGATACTGTATATCACCGCATCAGACTGTATTTTTAACTGTACTTGTAATTTACTCTTGTTTCAATGCAGATTTATGATGCTTTACCTATGGTGAGAAGTTTGCCCTTGCCCTTTAAGAAGGCTTTTACAAATGGCACTAAAGTCAAACAGATGTCTTCAAATTTGATCAACGAGCACAAGAAGACAAGAGTCCCAGGAGAGCCGAGAGACATCATTGACTGCTATCTGGATGAGCTTGATAAGGTGTGTGGGCATCTGTGATTATGAAAAACTAAAATACAATTCTTCCAATATTTGCAGGTTTAAACGACAACAACAACATTTATTTGTATAGCACGTTTAAAACAACACTTGTTGACCGAAGTGCTTTCTATTCACTAGTTACATAAGACAAGGGAGACAAAGCACATCACACATTAAAATTCCCGAAGCAAGTCGCTCAAAGCCAGTTTAAAACACAGACTTCCCCACCATGAACAATTAAAAGTAGCTGAATAAAGATACATTTGTAAAGATTTAAAACATTCCAGCGAGTTGCAGGCTCTAATTTGAAACTGTAAGTTGTTCCAAAGGCGAGGGACGGCCACTGAAAAAGCACAATCCCCTTTAGTTTTTAGCCTGGATTTTGGTACAATTTAAAACCAGAGGACAACCCCAACAATCTAGAATGGTCATAGCAAATCAACATGTCAGCAATATATTCAGGGGAAGCCCGTGTAAACCTTTAAAAACCACTAGCACTTTATATTGTACTCTGACTTCCACTGGCAGCCAATGCAAAGAAGCAAGCACCGGAGTGATGCTTTCATATTTCCTAGTGCCAGTTAAAAGCCTAGCCGTTGCATTTTGAACTAATTGCAGATGGGACAACAGCTTATTTGGGAATATATGGAAATACAATAATCAAGTCTGGAGGAAATGAAAGCATGTATAACCGTCTCCAAAATTTTAAAATTCAGAAAACTCTTTTTAATTTGGCAATATTTCTAAGTTGAAAGAAACTGGCTTTCACCACTGTTTCTCAAATTTCAACTCTGAGTTGAAGAGCACCCCAAGATTCCTCACTTGAGAGTAAACAATGGTAGACAAGGGATCAAGGTTAATTGCAGACCTACCAACTCCCTTTGATGGCCCAAAGATCACCACCTCTGATTTGGACTCATTTAATTGTAAAAAATTTGAAGACGTCCATGCTTTGACTTCCTCCAGACAGTCAAATAACACAGTAAGATTAGACCCATCACCACATTTCAACGGAAAATACAATTGGGTGTCGTCTGCATAATGGTACGCAACATTATATTTTTTACAAATCGAACCCAGGGGAAGCATGTATAAGGAGAAAAGAACCGGGCCAAGACACGAGCCCTGAGGAACCCCTGAGAGAACCGACTGAGGGGTTGATGTGGATTTTCCTAATTCCACACCAAAAGTTTGTTCTTGCAAATAAGAGTGAAACCATTTTAAAGCATTCCCCTTGATCCTCCCCCAATGGCTTAAGCGGTCCAGAAGAGTCCTATAGTCCACTGTCTCAAATGCTGCACTGAGGTCGAGCATCACCAGCACAACAAAGTTCCCAGCATCTACCGACCTAAGAAGATCATTAGTCACTTTAAGAAGGGCGATTTCAGTGCTGTGCCGAGGCCTGAATCCAGATTGAAAATTGTCATACACAACCCATTATCATTTAAAAAAGCTAAAAGTTGATTAAGTATCAGGGTCATTCTACAGAAAAGGTGGAATTCAGGTGATGGAAATCGCTTAAATGAACTTCTTTCAACATACCCAAAACTTCTTTAATAGCATTAATTAACTTGTCAAATCTATGAATCCGCAAAACGGGGAGCTTAATCTATTTTTAACTTTTTAATACATTTTAATAAAGAATCCATGAGTCATTTATTTGTCATTGGTGTTACATGTGATTTAAACAACATTAATGTTGATACTTAATATTTTTTCTCATTACAGCTTGTGTATTTAGTTAAAGGTTGAGTAGAGGAATGATAACAGCAAGAAAAATAATTGATTATTAATATTTGTTTAATTAATTCTTTATCTTTACCCAGCATTGTATGAAATTATTTGATTCTGAGTTTGACTTTTTTCTTTAAAACCAACAAAAACTAAAATATTCAACCAAAAAGGCTTTGATGCAAAGACAGAAATATCTACAATGTCTTACATCCCATATCAACAACAAAATATTACTAAAAAGTACAAGAAAATACATTCATAACACAAAAACTTGGTTTAACACCAATGGCATAATGTAACACCAATGACACAATGTAACACCAATGACAAAATTAGAATATAATAATAGATAATGAATATGATAAAACTTCCATCCTGTTTTGTTTTTATGCTTTTATGTTGGTCAGTTAAAGGAATATTGCTTAGGAAGTACTCATTAGAGAAGTAACACCAATTACGGTAACACCAATAACACAATTTACAGAAAAAAAGAATATTTTAACAAAATGGCTGCCATTATCCATGTGCTATTTCATCAGAGATGTAACAATCACATACTTATTCAGTATAATGTATTTTTATGTAAAGGTCTTACCACCCCCAGCTATAAAAAAGAGTAACACTAATGACATCCAAAAAATCTTATCTCAAAATTCTTAGATATATCATGATATTTTAGACAAATAAGGTAAGACATCTCACAAACCTTTTGCCTTCCTTCACTGCACTTCTTCCACTGACCTCTTGACCCATGAAAAACTTCAAAGAGCTGATGCATTGTTTCAAAATAAAAGTGCTTTGGGGTCTGCAAAAGCAAGGGACAAGCATTTCCACCTTTTTTGTAGAATGACCCATCACCTTCTCCACTACCTTTGCCAAAAAGGGTAGCTTCAAAATCGGCCTGTAA
Organism: Misgurnus anguillicaudatus; assembly: GCF_027580225.2. NCBI lineage: Eukaryota > Metazoa > Chordata > Actinopteri > Cypriniformes > Cobitidae > Misgurnus > Misgurnus anguillicaudatus. Next base: position 18,952,718 of record NC_073342.2, on the reverse strand, counting down.
TTATTAACCTCTGACGGATCAAGGCTAGGTTTTGTTTACAAATTACAAATACTCTCTCTAATATCAACAATTTGATCCATAAAGAATTGTGAAAAAAATATAACATGACAACTCCGCATTTTCAGCCACAGAAAATGAAACAGGGATTAAAACCGAGTTAATAATACTGAATAACACTTTCGGACAGTGTTGATGCTTAGCAATTAAGTCAGAAAAGTATTGTGCCTTGGCTGATTTAATAAACTGCTTATAGGCCTTTATTGCTTCCTTCAAATTTTCACTGTTTCCATTTCCTCTCTGCCTGTCTCCATTTTTGTCTAAAAGATCAACTCTTAGTATTTATCCAGGGCTGGGGAGTAGCTATAGATTTTACCTTTTTAACAGGAGCAACATGGTCCAAAATGGCATTACACTCTGTGTTAAAAACAGCCAGCAACTCCTCTGAGTCGGAACCAATATTAACTATCATAGGATCTTTAAGTAGAAACTGTGCATGAGAGTTAAAAGACACAGAAAACTTTGAAACTACCTGTGCATTTAAATGCCCGGTGTAGTGAACCAAAGTCTCATGGCCACTAGAAGGCCCAGCAATCATCACATTAAACAAAATTAAAAAGTGATCTGACAGATCAATATTGTCTATTGTGAGGTCACATACAGGAGTCCCCCATGTCAAAACCAGGTCCAGCGTGTGACCCTGAGCATGTGCTGAACCCAGTACATTGATTAAATTAAGATTAAATGAATCAAGCAACATTTTAAAATGTTTAAATGTTTTTTTTAAATACAATTTTAAGATGCATTTATTATGTATTATCACTAAGCAAATTACATCTTTACCTCTTCAGAGAGGTGATGATGGTTCCAGCTTTTGTGAAGAGCGACTGAAATGGTTCATTTTGGATTTGCACTTTGCAGGGACTGATACTACCTCCAACACCCTCCTCACTGGATTCCTCTATCTCATGAATCACCCCGAAGTTCAAGGTCTGTATTTCAAAAACAAATCGAGCTTTTGCTCTGTTCTTTAGCTTAAATACATGCAAACATGTCCTTGTCTTTCCTCCAGCGAGATGTCAGCGAGAGATTGATGAAGTTCTGGAAGGTAAAGATCAGGCGTCTTTTGAAGACAGACACAATATGCCGTACACACAGGCTGTGATTCATGAAATTCAGCGTGTGGCAAACACCGTACCACTGAGTGTGTTTCACTGCACCACCAAAGACACAGAGCTGATGGGTTACAACATCCCAAAAGGAACAATTGTTATTCCTAATCTTAGTTCTGTGCTGAATGAAGAAGGTCAGTGGAAGTTTCCTCATGAATTTAATCCAGCCAACTTCCTGAATGATGAAGACCAGTTTGTGAAACCTGAAGCCTTTATTCCATTTTCTACTGGTAAACCAAATAATCTCTATATTTTATTGTCACAATAAACATATTCCTTAACAGTATACATATGTATTTTTTAAAAGGGTCCCGTGTGTGTCTTGGTGAGGGTCTTGCTCGTATGGAGCTTTTCCTGGTCCTCGTCACTCTGCTGCGTCGATTCCAGTTCGTTTGGCCTGAAGATGCCGGGGAACCAGATTACACCCCTGTGTTTGGGGCCACGCTCACACCCAGGCCCTACAAAATGCACATCAGACTTAGAGAACCGGCCAAATAATTAGGGCCTGAGCACCTTCTGCTTCTTCTGCTGCATCTTCTGCTTCTGCTGCTTCTTCGACTTCAAAATTAATCACATTTTTGAGGGCCTAAATTTGCTCGAAAAGTGACGATAATGTACATGTGCCTAAAGGCCTCAGAAGTGGGCGTGTAAAAATGACTTGAAAGCGCCACCTGCTAAATTTCAAGAGCACAGTCTTCCCGCTATGAAGAACGTACAGATAAAACATTTGGTAGGGTCATCTATCACCTCAAGACCTACAAAAAAGTCCCTTGGAACCAAGCTCTAAACCCCAACAATTTTAAAGCACAGTTTCTCGTCTAGATCCGGTCCAGCGCGACCTAACGTAAATGGGTGTGACGTAGGGAGGTCACGTGTTACATATATAAAACACACATTTGCGGACCATTTTAAACAATAAACTGACACAAAGACATTAATTAGTATCAGTTGACATACAACAACGTAGGAACGGTCCTCTTTCAACCACTTGGCGGGCGGAGTTTTGCGTTCGTCCTCTGTGACCTCTTGACTTCATGGCGTATTGCGTCGGGTCACGCTGGTGGATCACGACCGGATCTAGACGAGAAGTTGTGCTTTAAAAGTGTATATCTGATATTTTTCTTGTCAAAAATGACAATCGTTTTGCTAGATAAGACCCTTATGCTTCGTTTGGGATCGTTTAGAGTCCTTTGAAACTCAGTTGAAAAAAACTGTTAAGTGTTAATTGTTGGTGTCTATTAAAGTCCATTGAAATGAGAAAAATCCTGCAATGTTTTCCTTAAAAAACTTCTTCTCGACTGAACAAAGAAAGACATCAACATTTTGGATGACATGGTGGTGAGTAAATTATCTGGATTTTTCTCTTTTAAGAAAATGGAATATTCCTTTAAAGAGCCGCTTCTGGGAAGTCCGCTGCTGTCTAAGCATTGACTAAAATGGCCGCAATCAGGTCCTGTAGCGTTGCTATGCTTACAGTCCATATACATAATAGATTGCTAGGCTATTCCTATGCTATCTACAGTTTTATTACAAACAGCTACCTAAACTACAACATAACATTAATGTAGACTTAAACAACATGTTTATCTAAATATAATGTAGTACATTTAAACATCACTGTTTACATTTTTTACCAGCCTTTGTATGGTAGCCTATATGCATTGTTTGGCAAAAAGCAGTGTTCCTCTGTTTGTCTGTGTGTTTTATTAAGCAATTATATGTTAGCCTACATGTAATCCTTATATTGTACTAAAAAATTAGCTGTATTCCTCCACTTTTTGTTAAGTTGTGTCAACCCAGTGCATGCCAGGTTTGTGCTGTGAATCTGAATTAAAAGTGAATTAAAGAAAAGAAATGAAGAGAGTAAATGTTTAGGTCGAGCTCTAAACACCACAGAAGCAGGCCATTTTGAATTTTCTCTGTAATTTGGGTGCAAATTTTGACATTTTCAAGCTTAATACTTTAATGAACTCCTCCTACAGATTTCATTAGATCAAAACCATATTTGGTCTGTGTCATCAAAAGGCTTCACATGTTTGATAAGTGCCCTGGCCTGAACACATTAACAAGGATTTTTTTCACATACAGTCATACTGCCACCTGGCATTGTCTTATTTGGTCAGACTGATCTTAAGGATTTATAAATATGATAAATAGCAAAGAACTTGACTTTTTGTTGAAGGGCGTGTCTGTGGCAGCCTGCATGGCAAAGTTGAATGTTTCACCATGACACTGGAAGTTGTTGTAATTCAGGCATACAATGTCCGACCTTCCCCGTACTTCACACAGTTACAGTTTTTCTCAGTTGCTAAAACACAATTTCTGAAACCTTGCTCCATTTTCTGAAAACATTAAACACAAAACCTCATCTTCAAGCACTATTTGCAAAACCTCTGACTTATCTTGCAAAATGAAACCTTCGCCCCAAAACACTGTTCTCAAAACAGTTTTACCTTTGTTCAAAATCAAACACTGCTCTCAATTCATAAACAAAGTGATCAAAATGATATACACTATCAAACAGAGAGTAAACACTACACAAAAAAATAGAAAACACATGGTTCAAAACATATAGTTCTCAGGGAGTCAATTTTTACATATTTACAGTGTAACTCTCATTGTTTTGGACAAATTTGATACAATCAAGCAGATGATTATGTACAAATGTCTGCTGTTTGCATTTTCAATTTAATTTTCATGAAAATACATTATTCTGGTTTTGTTGAATAGTCTTACACCTCAAAACATTTAGGAATTAGTTCATCGTGCATAGCATGAAATTGTTGACCATATGTGTCATAATCTGTTACTGTAAGCATTAAGCATGTTTTCTATGGGTTTTTTTTTGTAAATGTAAACTGAATCGATAAATTCCTGTCAAGTGAATCTTGAAATTTGAAGTCATTTTTTGAAATTTTTTATTTTTAATGTAATTTTTTTTTCAAAATCACAATTTGTGTTATTTGTTTACAGAAAAAAAGGTGAACATGTAAATTCATCCACAGTTTACATAAAAATACTGACACATATAATTGTGTACACTTGGTATATTGACAACATGGCAACATTTTGACTGTCTTGTTCATGAACAATGACACACTGACTTGCCATTTTGATGGAACTGACATGTTCACTAATGTAAAAATTTCCTTTTGAGAGATGACACAAACTTGTCCTTTGTTTCTGTGATACTGTAACTGTAAAGCAGTCAGTACTACTAACAAATGGAAAGTACAATGTTCAGGGCCATACAATTTGTTCATTGTACAGTATAAAGCCTACAATGTACTGTAGTACTGTATACAACAATGAACTGGCTTATATTGGTTGTGTCACATCATTTGAAACAGGTTAAATCCATTTTGTGTTTTATGATGTGAAATGGTTTAAGGTATTGACAACAGACTGCACAATTAGATAAATGAGTTCAGGCAACTGAGAACTTTGTTCAGCCAATGGGTTTTAGTGTTTTAGCAATTGAGAAAAACTGTAATAAGGGTCCCGGCCTGAACACATCAACATAGCAAAATACAGAAATAGTCATAGCACCACCTAGAGGCAGCAAGAAACACTGTGATTCACTGCTCTAAGAGATTTAACAATATCAACATCATATTTGGTCAGTCTAATTAGAATATCCACATATATTTACATGCTAAAATTCATATCACCCCAGTGTTTTGGTGGCATGTAAGTAATTTTTTCATCAAGTTTTTTTTCAGTTTCTAAGTTGTGTAAAATACCAGATTGAGATTTAATGCTATGTCATATCAGTGTCTTGTTGACTAAAACATAGCATCGTTTTGAAATATGTCTGCAGCTCTTGGCAACTTTTTTGGTGGGTTTGAAAATATTTTGACCCAACGGGCTTAATTGTAACGTTGTGTTACAACTAACCCCTCAGCACGAATGATTGCTGGCTGCCAACAAAATAAATGTGCCACTCTTATCAAAAATCATGGTCCAATGTATTTTTGTTCATATCTTTAATATTGATTGAATAAGGTCACGTCAGATTGAAATCATAATAAAATGAATGGCTAAAATCAGACTTTGATGCTCATTATCTCAGAATATGATTTTGAAACTGTAGTATGATTATTACAGACTGGGTCACATATCAAAAATGTTTTGTCATAATTGTGCTGCTTTTTCTCACATATTTAGACATTTGTATCCATTTATAATTGAACTATTGTTAGAAAAGGGCTGGGTGAATGAATACAGTGTGGATACCTGTCTGTTTTAGACATATAAAAACAATATCCACTTCAAGTATATAGACAAAATAGTATTGAAATATTTGCCTGCAAACTTAATTTTTAGCAAGTGTTATATCTAACCTCTGTGAGGAATTTGACAGATGAACCCAGGCGCAGACAGAGATGAACGAATACAGACTATTTATTTGTATAAAACAAGAAAAACAAAACCCACGAGGGTTTAACAACATAAACAGGAAAATATAACAAAGACTAGAAACACTAACTGACACAAAACAAAGAACCAGACTGTACTGAAATAAACATTAAATATACGAAAGGCTTGACTAGGCTAGACGATGTACTCACAGGCAAGAACAAAGACCGACTGGACACAGGATACAAAACAAACGAGCACAGAACAGCAAACAAAATGACTTTAAATAAGAGAACTAATGAGGGGAACAGGTGAAAATCATAACAGGTAAGGGATCGGGTAAAAAGTGACGGGACAAGGAAAACACGTGGCCTGATAATAAATAATCCATAGCCACGTGTTCCCACACAAAACATGGTACTGTGAAAACCCTGTCACAATGAACTAGATGTAATACAAGACAGGATCCTGACAGTACCACCCACCACACCCTTAAGGAGCGGCTACCAGATGCTGCTCAGGGGAAACACTAAACACGGGACATAACAGACTGCATACAAGACAGGAACCACAAGAACATAACCAACACTAACAGGGGCAAACAGGCAATAACAATAACAGGATTGGGGTGGGACAATAAAAATAACAAACAAGGGAGGGGGGTGGGGGAACAAAATAGGTCATAGGTGGTGGTCCAGGGTGGGAGGGTGAGTAAGGAGTACTAGATTTTCTAGCTGAAGCAGAGGGAGTCCGAGGGGGTCTTGTGGAAGACCTGGGAAGCTTGACGTGGTTCTTGGGGGGAACAACAGAAGGTGGCAGAACAGAAGGGGACAAGGCAGGATTAGAGGGTTGAAGGGGGACAGAGACCAACACAGGGAGGGCTGCGGCCGGCTGGAGAGTCGAGACGGGGGAGACTGCAGCTGGCTGGAGAGCCGAAACGGGGAAGGCTTCAGCTGGCTGGAGATGCGCGGGCAGCGCAGACGGCTGCGCCTGCACGGGCTGCGCTTTAAATGCGCTTAATTAATATATTTAATTAATAATACTTAACTATTAACTATTAATATAGTTTTTGTCTGTTTACTGTCGAGCATTGCGCTAGCAGTGCAAAAAGTCATAGGTTTGAACCCAGGAAACACACATAAACAAAACATTTATCTGTTGTAATGCAATGTAAGTCGCTTTGATAAAAGTATCTGTCAAATGCGTTAATGTAATACAGTCATGATGCTTAACCTGCAGCACATGTGCAGTGCTTTCTTTTTAATTGTTGGCCATGTGACGTACAGGTAAAATGTTTTATAATATAGATTGCAGACTTCAACATTATATAAACCAGTGGTTTAGTACCACCTCGGAAAATATTTGGCTCTCCAAGTACCAACCATAATGACCAACAATAAAATCCAGAAGTGTAATAGGCCTAACTATCAGAGCTATGCACAGTTTAAAAACAAAGTTTTATTCCTAATAAGAATATTTATTATTTTTATTTCTTATACGAATATTTATTATTGTCATCCAACCATTACAGAGTTTGAACATTAACGCTGCATTGTGATTACAAGTAAATAAAAACTTAAATAAGAATAATGATTAAATTAAAATGTGCCCAAAAGTTAAATAAAAACTCTTCTGTACTTACATGTTAAAAATCTATACTTAAATATATTTTCAGATTAATCACACCCTACTTATTAATTTGCAATATTAAGAATAAACTTTTTTTGTTAAACATCATTTATATGCCACAATATGGAAGCCCGTTTCCGCCATGTTGTAAAAAAATAATAAAATACAATTCTGACTTTGTATCTCAGAATTCTGAGATACAAAGTCACAATTCTTAGATACAAAGTCAGAATTCTGAGATACAAAGTCAGAATTCTGAGATATATAGTCAGAATTCTGAGATATAAAGTCAGAATTCTGAGATATAAAATCAGAATTCTGAGATATAAAGTCAGAATTCTGAGATATAAAGTCAGAATTCTGAGATATAAAGTCAGAATTCTGAGATACAAAGTCAGAATTCTGAGATATAAAGTCAGAATTCTGAGATATAAAGTCAGAATTCTGAGATATAAAGTCAGAATTCTGAGATATAAAGTCAGAATTCTGAGATATAAAGTCAGAATTCTGAGATACAAAGTCAGAATTCTGAGATATAAAGTCAGAATTCTGAGATATAAAGTCAGAATTCTGAGATATAAAGTCAGAATTCTGACTTTATATTTCATCTATATCTGTGTGATTTAAGTCGTTGCTAAGGTATTATGGGTGGTTGCCAGGCTGTTTCTGTTGCATTCTGTGTGTGTTTTAAGTAATTGCTAGGATATTATGGTTGGTTGCTAGGCTTTTGCTAAGGTTTTTAAGTGGTTGCTAGGGTTTAGCTATGGTTTTCTATGTGATTGCTAGACAATTACTACGATATTATGGGTGATTGCGAGGCTGTTGCTCTGGTGTCCTATGTGGTTGCTAGGCTGTTGCTCTAGTGTTATTTGGGGTTGCTATGCTATTTCTCTGATTTCCCGGCTAATTGCTACACTGGCAATTGCTGTGATACACATCGGTGGTTGCTGGCTGTTGTTGTGGCATTTTGGTTGGTTGATATGCTATTGCTCTGGCTTTCTTGGTGATTGCTAGACTATTGCTATGTTGTTCTGAGTGAGTGAGGCTGCTGCTGTGGCATTTGGTGTGGTTGCTAAAATTGCTAAAATATTATGGTGGATTGCTATGAAGTTGCTAGGATATTGTGGGTGGTTGCTAGGCTGTTGCATTCTATGGGGTTGCTAGGCTGTTTTTAGGCTAGGGTATTTTAATTGGTTGCAAGAATATTATGGTTTTCTTGGTGATTGCGATGGTGTTGCTATAGCATTCTGGGTGATTGGTAGTCCTTTTCTATGGTATTTTAGGTGGTTTATAAAATTGCTAGGCTGTTCAGGGTGGTTGACAGAGAACTGCTATTTATTTAATAGGGTGTATTTGAGTAAATGATAGGCAGTTACTACAGTACAGTGCTATGGGTGGACCCATTTGGACATCTTCTCTAATAAATTATTAATAGATTTCCAAATGATTTCATCACACCAGTCTGTCTATTTAAGGGCTTATTGCAACCATAAACACCTACGTTTATCTTCAAATGGTGTCTTTGATGACGGTATTTTATAAAAATTAAGGACATTTTTTTTTGACATTCCTATTCTGACACTCAACAGCACAACAAGACATTTTCCAGTGAGTTATCTTGCTCGTTTCACTCGTATATATTTCATTTTTACTGTTTTTCTGGCACCACATTGCGCGCACAGCTTGCAGTGACGTAACTGTGACATCTACTCGCAAATGGTCTATAAAAATACAGCATGTGCTGGACATTTTAGATCACTCTTATTTAAATACCCTATCGATTATATAGCAATGCTCTGTCAATCGCCAAGCTACCCAGCAACTCGTAACACTAACAGCCATCCATAATACTGTAGCAACTACCTATCATTTACTCACAGTCACCCTATTAAATGCATAACAGTTCTCTGTCAACCCCCTGTCATAGCAATTTTATAAACCACGTAAATACCCTAGTAAATAATCACCCATTATGCCACAGCAACACCATCGCAATCACCCAGAAAACCATAACAATACCCTAGCAACCAATTAAAATACCCTAGCCCAGCAACAGCCTAGCAATGACATAGAATGCCACAGCAATAGCCTAGCAACCACCCTTAATATCCCATTAACTTCATAGCAATCCACCATACTATCTTAACAACAGCCTAGCAACAACCAGTATAACCATAGCAACTGCCTAGCATTCACTCAAAACACCCTAGCAACAGTCTAGCAATCATCCAGAAAACAAGAACAATAGCATAGCAACCAACCAGAATGCCATAACAACAGCCTAGCAACCACCAGTAATACCGTAGCAACTGCCAAGCAACCTCACAGAATGCCAGAGCAACATCATAGCAACCACCCATTATACCTTAGCAACAGTCTAGCAGTCACTCAGAAAACCAGAGCAATAGCACAGCAACCACCCACAATACCCTAGCAACAGTCTAGTAATTACATAGATTTCAGATGGAGAAGCATTTACTACACAGAGCCCTAGTTCACTGAGAAGCTAGGCAAAATTGCATAGATTATCGGAGCCGATTTTCCTCAATTATGAACGTGATTTTGCCTAGCTTCTCAGTGAAATACAGCTCTGTGTACTAAATGCCGCTCCATCTGAAAGCAGGTGATGCCGATTTAATACTAATCAAGGAACCGGCTTTACTGATGAAACACGTATGAGAATCGCATGGTGATTTTTTGCACAGCCCTACTAGCAACCACCCATAATACCCTAGCAACGACTTAAAACACACACAGAATGCAACTGAAACAGCCTAGCAACCACCCATAATGCCCTAGCAACAACTTACAATAAACACAGAACGCAACAGAAATAGCCTAGCAACCACCCATAATACCCTAGCAATGACTTAAAACACACAGATATAGATGAAATATAAAGTCAGAATTCTGACTTTACATCTCAGAATTGTGACTTTGTATCTCAGAATTGTGACTTTGTATCTCAAAATTGTGACTTTGTATCTCAGAATTGTGACTTTATATCTCAGAATTCTGACTTTATATCTCAGAATTCTGACTTTACATCTCAGAATTGTGACTTTACATCTCAGAATTGTGACTTTGTATCTCAGAATTGTGACTTTGTATCTCAGAATTCTGACTTTATATCTCAGAATTCTGACTTTATATCTCAGAATTCTGACTTTATATCTCAGAATTCTGACTTTATATCTCAGAATTCTGACTTTACATCTCAGAATTGTGACTTTACATCTCAGAATTGTGACTTTACATCTCAGAATTCTGACTTTGTATCTCAGAATTCTGACTTTGTATCTCAGAATTCTGACTTTGTATCTCAGAATTCTGACTTTGTATCTCAGAATTCTGACTTTATATCTCAGAATTCTGACTTTACATCTCAGAATTGTGACTTACATCTCAGAATTCTGACTTTATATCTCAGAATTCTGACTTTACATCTCAGAATTCTGTCTTTATTTCTCAGAATTTTGAGATATAAAGTCAGAATTTTATTTAATTTTTTTTACAACATGGCGGAAACGGGCTTCCATACACTACAAAGTAAAACATCAGACTGAACAAATTCAGTAACTTTGTGCATTTAAAATGTAAATACATCAATGTGGTGCATTTTGAAAGTAAAATTAAGTCACTTTTGAGGACTTTTATGTTCTTGTAAACAATGTTGTGCTTTATTAGTAAACTCTTTGATTGGAAATATGAATGGTAATAATATGACACAGAAAAATTATAGAATAATTAGTGGGAGTATTTAATACAGATTTAGTATTGATTACTTAACTCCACAATCTTTGCTCCCTGAATTTGAAGTGTCATCTGTCACATTTAGATCGCCGCGCTTCATATCCACGCGCGTGCTTGTGTGTTCGCCTCGATGCGCAGCGCATACTGTTGATGAGGAAGTTCTGCGAGAGCAGAGAAACCTACATCGTATTCTTTCCAAAGACTCTCGTGGGCCATCGTTACGAGTTCACGAGTGGGAAGTAACGAGTTTGACTGCTGTTCCAGTGCACTTTCACGGTAGAAGGTTGGAAAAACACGGGTTACAGGTTGCCATTAACGCTGCGTTCCAGGCAACCTGTAACTCGTAAATTACGACTTTAAAACCACGAGTCACGACTCTGAACTGGGAGTACATCGATCTAGTACGAGTTCACGGGTGGGAAGTCACGGGTTTGACTGCCGTTCCAGTGCACTTTCACAGGTAGAAAGTTGTAAAAACACGGGTTACAGGCTGCGTGGAACGCATAGAGTCGTGAGTCGTGGTTTTGAAGTCGTAATTCACGGGTTCAAAAACCTGCCTGGAACGCAGCATAAATTCACTGATTCCTCCGCGTACCACTAGGTGAGAGCTCGCGTACCACCACCACCACACTTTTGAGAACCACTGAGACTAAAGAAAAACTAGCCTAAGCCTACTGATAATTGGTTGAATGCAGTTAAACATTGTTGTGTCCATGTGACTGTATAGATAAAACAATCATCTGGTGAGTTTCAATGATTCAGTATATTTTACTTTAAGATTAATGATTGTTTCCAAAAGTTTTTTAAAACTTTTGTAATTGTCTAGGATTTGACTCTATCAACAGATACATTCTATTTTGTCTTATCGCTGGGGGCGATAAGAGTTTCTTCAAATTTTTCAAGACGTAGTTGATACACAAGAATACAATGCTGCAAATTATAAGGGTGACTACATTGAGAAAGTTCAAATTAACCCCGGAGAATTTGTTCAATAGAATTAATCGTTTTTTGGATTTTACTGGGTTCTCCAGGGTTAAAAAAAGTGATTCATTTTTTAATTTTTTATAAGAGCATAATTCACATAGTTACAGTTGTATATTATTACTCTAAAATGTGTAAATATATTAACAAAAAATGAGTAGGTGATAAACCTTTGAATGGTAGTGCACATTAGGCTAAACTATACTATCAGTGCATAGTCAAAACTATCTTGGATTAGTGATTATATTTATGCTTAAACATGCTGTCACGGTTTTGTGTAGCAGACAGGCATGCAAACAGGCAAAATATAAAGTTAAAAATATTTCATAATAATCCACACGATGATAACTAATTGACCTAAATTTATTTGTTAAACAAGGACTATGCACATTTATAAACATGACTGTAAATGTGCCAGAATTTGCCCAAAGGGTTAATTTTCATCTTTAGACTCTTAAAGACACCCTAAAACAAAGCATTATTACACATATACACATTAGTTAATACAATAAATAAACAGAAACATAAGTACAAAATATAAATAAATTATCTAAACAAAGTAAAAATATAAAAGGAAAAGAGAGAGAGAGAGCAAAAAAAAAACAGGGAGAGAGAGAGCTTATCATTGGTAAGAGGTAGGCAGACGCAGCAGATCCAAGTGCAGCATTTATGTCACGGTGAAATCCGTGTCATGTTTTGTGTCTGTCCTGATTACGTCACCTGGACAATTCATTGATTCCTCATCACACCTGCACATCATTAGTCTGTCTGTATTTATACCCCTGTTCGTGTTGTACTCACTTGCCGATTGATTGTCGCTGATGTCTTGTTTGTTTCCAGTGTTTCAGTCATTGTTCTTACCTGCCCGTGTTGTTCCTCCTGTTTGATTTAATGTTATTTATATTAAATGTTACCCTTTCGTGTGAACCCTGCGTTTGTGTCCTTACTCGTGTTTCCGATCGTGACAGAATCATCCGGCCAGTGAAGGACGCAGCGGGTTCCAGGGATCGATTCCGGAGATTCCCCTGCTGGTAGAGTCGTCTGGGTCGGTTCCTGAGAGGTCCACCACTATGCTCGTTTTGGGGCTCGAGAACGGACGCCACACTCGATTTTTCCCCGGGGTGGTCGCCACCGTGGAGGAGCCCCTTTCCTCGGGATGGTGGGAGTCGATCACCAGGATGACCAGATCCCCGTCGGTTCCCAGGAGGGTGGAGTCTTCGGAGTCTGTCCCTGAGATGGCCACTCCGGTTCTCCCGGCCGTTCCCCGGCTTCCTGCCCTGCCGGTTTCGCCCCGGTTTCCGCCGGCTCCGTCGTGGTCTCCAAACCCTCCATTCCTCCCCTGGATCCACCCTACCAGACTTCCTGTTTGTTTTGTTTTTGAGTGTCTGGTAGCCACTCGTTAAGGGGAGGGTAATGTCACGGTGAAATCCGTGTCATGTTTTGTGTCTGTCCTGATTACGTCACCTGGACAATTAATTGATTCCTCATCACACCTGCACATCATTAGTCTGTCTGTATTTATACCCTGTTCGTGTTGTACTCACTTGCCGGATGATTGTCGCTGATGTCTTGTTGTTTCCAGTGTTTCAGTCATTGTTCTTACCTGCCCGTGTTGTTCCTCCTGTTTGATTTAATGTTATTTATATTAAATGTTACCCTTTCGTGTGAACCCTGTGTTTGTGTCCTTACTCGTGTTCCCGATCGTGACAATTTATTTAGAACTAAAACATGAAACAATGTTATCCAGGTAAAACAGGACAGAACACAAAAACCAACCATTACAGTAACAAAAACTGACAAAGGACATTTAGGCTATTTATACACAAGGGGAAACAAGGCAACAGACAAGAACCAATGAAAAACAAAATTACAAAAGACTACAAAAAATGCCGGATAGAACTTCAAAATAAGCGACATGACTAGGGAAAATACATCAACAATCCTCTAAATATGCTAACTATAGATGTGCATTTTAAAATGCTTACAGGAGTCACACAACATTTTGCATGAATAAATGTGTGTAAAAAAACCTATACTCTCATTCTGACGTAATAATCAAGGACTTTGCTGCTGTAACATGGCTGTAGGAGGCGTAATGATATTATGCACTGCCTGAAAATACTATGCCAGAATTGAGAGTATAGTTCCTAGCCATATCTGCCTAGAAAATCGCAACTTTCAATTTTCCGTCTGTCTTAGTACACGATGTAACTACACAAATTTTAAATAGGAAAAATATCGAAACTCTTTGGTTATTTTTTAGGTGCAATGCCAATGGACTACTCAGATTCTAGGGATTGTGCTAAGCTAAAAGTGCTTGCACCAGACCCGGAGATCAGCTGAATGGATTCCAGAACGGTAAAAATCAAATGTTTCACTCCAGGGGAGCTGGAAAATGAGCATATTTTAAAAAGTTGGAATGTCCCTTTAAATTATATATATCAAGACACATCTCGATAGGCGTGTCAACAGCATGCGAAGCTGCACAGACTGACTCACAACTGGAATTGGCTCTAGCGGCATAATGATGTCACTCACCAGCTGGTCTGTGCAGCGCTGCATGATGTTAAGAGCAAGGCGGCCCCCTAGTGGTTCGGGGCCCTACGCAGCCTGTGTAATAGAGCTGGGCAAAAACATCGCCTGCGATTCTCATGCATGTCTCATCAGTAAAGCCGGTTCGGTGATTTCTGCTTTCAGATGGAGAGGTATTTACTACACAGAGCCTTATTTCACCAAGCAGCTAAATCACGTTCATAACCGGAGACAATCTTCCTCAATTATGAATGTAATTTTGCCTACACTGTAAAAAAATTCAGTAGAAATTACAATGTTATTGCAGCTGGGTTCCCGGTAACATACCGTAGATTTAAATGTATGTTTTTTACTGGCAAGATTTTGTTCAAATTTAAATAAACATTAAACATTTACAAGTCTTTGTCTTTACAGAGTAAAACTAAAAAAACAGCATCAAGCAAAACATGCTGGGAAACAAAATCTGAAACAAAAAACAGAAAAAGGTTGATGATGATTTCTGGTTCCCAGAATGCTTTGCATGAGGCAGTTATTGTATAGTTTTATTCTGTAATATTTAAAATTTATTTAACTTTGAACAGACTCTTGCCAGTAAATAACATCAATCCAAATCCACGGTAAATCACCGGCAACCCAGCTGCAATAACATTGTAATTTCTACGGAATTTTTTTACAGTGTAGCTTTCTGTGAAATACAGCTCTGTGTAATAAATGCCGCTCCATCTGAAAGCAGCTGATGGCGATTTACTGATGAGTCATGCATGAGAATCGCAAGCGATTTTTTTCGCCAGCTCTACTGCATACCCTGCGTATAGGGAGGATCGTCTCTGCTTAAAGACACACTATGCAGTTATTTTACCTTAATATAACAGCTTCAAAGTTATTTCGGTGGTAAACAAAGCCATAGGGTGAATCATCCTCCTGTTGAAGCTCGGGGAGGACGCCGCTAGAAAAACCAGCAATGCAAGCTTGAGAGGCTCGCCCCTGACAAATCTCGCGCGAATCACGACCTGCTTTACGGCAACGACGTCACACACGCTAGGCTTGTTCGACTTCGTGCGACGCTGCAAGAACTGACCGCAGGATGTACTGCGAGAATGATCCGAAACGGCACTTTCATGTCATCCGGCTGTCGGTTCTTGCAGCGCCGCATGAAGTCGATCAAGCCTATAACAACAACTGCACGCACAAATTTGAGACGTGATGCTAAACGATTTAAAAGTTAAGAAAGCGCGTTTGGAAGAGAGTATGAAAAGGAAAAGAGAATCTGACTGCGTTAGGAACCGGACAGGAGTTCCACTCGGTCAGGTTTTTACTCGTTGGCGTGAGCTTAAAGACAGCACTGGATGCAACAGGGATGCTGATCTGGCAATCTTGTTGATGGACTAGTAAGTAAATCTCTTATTTGTAAACTTGTTGCGGTCTATGTTGTATGTTGTTGCGCTTGCTTGTAGTATGTCATGCGATTATCATGACAACAGTTGTCAATATCTTACATAATCATCAGGACATAAATAAGCCTAGAGGTTGTAAAAAGTGTAAACATGCACAATTTACAAACTATAATGATAAATAGCAATAAACATGTATAGTGACATTATAACGGCCAATGTTATGAAATAATGCAACGTACACAATTAATTTGTCATGGGATTTTGTAATGTTTACATTACAATAAAAGAACACAAATGAAATGATACAGTAGACATAGACTAAAGACTGTTTACTTGTGATTTAGCTGCAATCATGTAAAAACGTTATAAGCCAGCAAACGCAGTAGGCTATTTTATTATTATAGGCCTATTCTACACTTGGAATAAACTTCTTAATATCCTATTACTATCATCTGTAGTTTAGTAGGCTATGCAGTAGCCTAATATTTGTATGAAATTGTGAAACATTAACTGGTCATTATCTTCGGAGGTGTACAGAGTGTGTGTGTGTGTGTGTGGGGGGGGGGGGGGAATTACGACAGTCGCTGTTTGACAAAAATGCTGAAAATGCATAGAGCGCCTTTAAACAGTAGACAAATATGTACATCAATTAATCAAGTTATCCCAGCTTAGCAAGTTGTATTTTTCAATATTGAACAATGATGATTAGGGCTGCCACGATTATGAAATTTGGCTGATGGTTAATTGCCTAATAAATTGTGTCGATTATGGCGATTAATTGCCTGTTTCAGGGCTTTAACAGTTATGAAGATTAATTGTGTGTTTTATTGCTTTGACATTTAATTCTTATACATTTTTTTTGTTCATGAAATAATTTTTACACATTGTTGTGATTGTTTAAATGAAATCTTTTGCAAGGTTTACCTGGCAGTAAATTGAATACACATAACACATATTAAAAAGTATTTATTTCATGAACTGAAAATTCTTCATAAGAAATAAACACAATAAAGTGTCTGAAAAATAACTGAAAATAAAAATGCTGTCAAAATAAACTATAACAGAACAGGCCTTAAATAGTAGTCAATACTAAGGTCATATTAGTACTGGACTATTTCTGTAGTGGCTGCAAAAAAATCAATTCCTTACAGATCCTTAAGAATAGCATCCTTCACTTCCCTAAATTTGGAATTGCTGTTTTGAAAATGTATGTTTTACCTGGCAGTTCATACTGCTTATCAAAATTTTTCACAATTTCTTTAAATGTTTTTTTTATTGAATGGCTTTGCAATGTATCATGTTACACTGGCAATGTTTACATGCACAACATTTTGTCAATTCGAGTTACTTAATAATTTAGATAATAAGAACTCTATGATTTACCATATCAAAGGCATTAAATATAATGGAGACTGGACAACTATAGGAAAACCAGAGAGAGTATAAATGGAGAGTGTGGATGATGGGAATTGTAGTCTGAAGGGAGATGACTGAATGAAGAAACCAGGGGAAACAGATAGGAGAACAGACTTGTAGTGTGACACATGCTTTTCAGAGTATTATATAAAAGTGGGAGGGTTCAATGCTCCAGTATGTATGCGTATGAGAGTGTTGATCATTCGAGTATAACAGCCATCAGTCAACATGCTGGTTTGGATTCTGGTGTGGACGTGCATCTTCATTCTCTTTCTTTTTATCCTTATTCCAAGGCCTAAGAACTTCCCTCCTGGACCACGTCCAGTCCCATTTTTTGGAAATCTGCTCCAACTCAACATTGCCAATCCTTTAAAAGACTTTGAGAGGGTATGGTATTACTTTCTCTTTGAATACCAGTTTAAAACCTAAAAGAATATATTTGTAGACCACAATCAATATTTGCTTTCAAAAGCTAGATATGGCATTTATTTAATATTACCAGTATAACATTTTTTGAGATGAAAGCTTAATTCTATCTGTATGCTTAATACTTTTTAGCTGGCAAATCGCTATGGAATGGTTTACAGTTTGTACATTGGATCAAAACCTACAGTAGTGCTTAATGGTTTTGAGGTTATGAAGGAAGCTCTTGTTAATAAGGCGGTTGAGTTTGCTGGACGCCCACAAGACCTCATGGTCAACCATGTCTTGGAGGGAGGAGGTAAATTTACTAAACACAGTTGCAGTGGTGAATTGTGTTTGCAACACAAAGGTCATGAATTCGATCACAGTGAAAGTCACTTTGGATAAAAATGCATACATGTACATTAATCTTTCTAAGAATGCACCCTCACTTTAATACCTTTGTACAGACTAAAGTTAATAAATTTCCTGAGGTTATTTGCTCATTGTCTGCTCCACATAACAAGAGTTCAAAGAGCAATTTACAGTATAATCTGATTAAAAACACACTTGGCATTAACATAGTGGTCCATAACTTACATTAATACATGTATATACTATAGGTATTATTTTGTCTGATTATGGCCCTGGTTGGAAAGAACACAGACGCTTTGCTCTCATGACCCTGAGAAACTTTGGTCTTGGGAAGCAAACAATGGAGGAGAGGATTCTGGGAGAGATTTCACATATTGTTGATAAACTGGATAAAGCTGTTGGAAGAATGTACCCATTTTATTATTACATATATAAGTGACAGGGGTCCTGTAGCTCAATTGCATTAGCAGCACAAAAATCACAGGTTTGATCCTAACACACATACTGATTAAAATGAGTGTAGGCTTACATAATAAACTGTAAGTCACTTTGAATAAAAGCATCTCCCAGTATCAATGTCTTGACAACTGTATCTCAGCATCTATATTTACTTGCTCAAAATGTGCATTATGTCTTTCAGGAAGCTCCATTAATCCTCAGACTATGTTCCACAATGCTGCATCAAATATCATCTGCATGGTTCTGTTTGGATCCCGCTTTGATTATGATGATGAATTCTTTAAGCGTTTTATTGAACTCTTTACGGAGAATGCAAAGATCGCCAATGGACCATGGGCTATGGTGAGGAAAATCATAAGTTGCATAAACAGTAGGTTAAATATGTATATCACCGGATCAGACTGTATTTTAAACTGTATTTGTAATTTTCTTTTGTTTCAATGCAGATTTATGATGCTTTGCCTATGGTGAGAAGTCTGCCTTTGCCCTTTAAGAAGGCTTTTACAAATGCCAGTACAGTGAGACAGATGTCTTTAAATTTGATCAATGAGCACAAGAAGACAAGAGTCCCAGGAGAGCCGAGGGACTTCATTGACTGCTATCTGGATGAGCTTGAAAAGGTGTGTGGGTATCTGTGATTAACCACATTTTAAGATGCATTTATTATCACTAAGCAAATGATATCTTTACTTTTCCAGAGAGGTGATGATGGTTCCAGCTTTGCTGAAGACCGACTTAAATTGTACATTTTGGATTTGCACTTTGCAGGGACTGATACTACCTCCAACACCCTCCTCACTGCATTCCTCTACCTCATGAATCACCCCGAAGTTCAGGGTGTGTATTTCAAAAACAAACAGAGTTCATTGTGATTATTTTTGCTGTGTTCTTTAGCTTAAATACGTGCAAACATGTCCTTGTCTTTCTTCCAGCGAGATGTCAGCGAGAGATTGATGAAGTTCTGGAAGGTAAACATCAGGCGTCTTTTGAAGACAGACACAATATGCCGTACACACAGGCTGTGATTCATGAAGTTCAGCGTGTGGCAAACACCGTACCACTGAGTGTGTTTCACTGCACCACCAAAGACACAGAGCTGATGGGTTACAACATCCCAAAAGTGAGAAAACCTCAATAAAAACCTGAGCTTTTCATACTTATCATAATATACTTTTCTTTGTCTTCCAGGGAACTATGATTATTTCTAATCTTACTTCTGTACTGAATGAAGAAGGTCAGTGGAAGTTTCCTCATGAGTTTAATCCAGCCAACTTCCTGAATGATGAAGACCAGTTTGTGAAACCTGAAGCCTTTATGCCATTTTCTACTGGTAAACAAAATAATCTCTATATTTTATTGTCACAATAGACATATTCTTTAACAGTATATAAATTTTATTTTTTAAAAGGGCCCCGTGTGTGTCTTGGTGAGGGTCTTGCTCGTATGGAGCTCTTCCTGGTCATTGTCACTCTGCTGCGTCGATTCCAGTTCGTTTGGCCTGAAGATGCCGGGGAACCAGATTACACCCCTGTGTATGGGGTCACACTCACACCCAAACCCTACAGAATGCAAATTAGACTCAGAGAACCGGCCAAATAATTATAATGATGCTTACTGTGTGTATTAAAAAGACTAGTGTGTTTTATTCATGAAAAAATTAATAAAAGAAACGGAAGGCACAGAACTATGCCAGTTGGGTTATGGCTAGACTTACTTTGATATACATTAGATTATTCTTACAAAATAAAAACTACCAATTTATTTTTGGTCTGTTGTTACTGTTTGTATTTCTGTATAGCTCAGTGGAAGAGCATTGCGTTAGCAGCACAAAAAGTCAAGGGGTCGAACCCAGGAAACACACAGTGACAAAAATATAACTGTTGTAATGCAATGTAAGTCACTTTGGATAAAAGTGTCTGTCAAATGCGTTAATGTAATACAGTCACGATGCTTACCCTGCTGAAGAAAACAGCATACCAGCAAGACCAGCATATGTTGTGTTTTGGTGCTGGTTTGCTAGTGAACACCAGCCAAACCAGCATCAAACCAGCATTAGCACCAGCTAAACCAGCATTAGCACCAGCATCCCATGCTGGTCATACCAGCATATGTTGTGTTTTGGTGCTGGTATGCTGGTGACCACCAGCAAAACCAGCATAGACCAGCATAATTCCCATGCTGGTCCATGCTGGTTTGATGCTGTTTTTTTTTCAGCAGGGTAACCTGCATATGTGCAGTACAGCAGCCAATAGCCTATGGGACTATGGTTGCTTTCTTTTGATTGGTTGGTTACATCATGTGTGTTACGGCCAAAAATTAGAGGAAGCAAATTCAGATAAACAGAGTTTATTTAAGTTCAAATAAAATGAAGTGATGGGTTCAGGTCCTTGATCAGAAGTCGTGGAGTAATGACTTATCCAGATAGAGAACCGGAAGCCAGACTGAGGAGACAGAGAAAAACCCTGGAGTATCGATCACGGGGAGAAATCCCCCCACACCCACACATGCTCAGGACCCTGGACGCAAGTCAACAAGGAGAACAGAGACAGAACCGGATGACTTCGATCCGTGAAGTATAGACGGGAGCCCTGTGGTCTGACCACACACACCAAAACAACAATCTGACAAAGACACGACAAGAGACAAGGTGTTAAATAGGCAATAGAAATGACAAACAGTTGCGATACTAACCACCAATCAGCCAATGAGCAGGTGAGAACAATAAGGCAAACCACAAACAAGACACACAAGAAAATAGCAGAAATGCCAACCGTGACAGTACCCCCTCTCCTAGGAATGCCTCCTGCCGTTTCCAGAACCACCTACTTGTCGAATGTAGTCATCGATAACGGAGTGATCCAGTATATCTTTAGCAGGTACCCAACCTCTCTCCTCCAGAACCGTAATCCTCCCAGTCCACCAAGTACTAAAATCCATGTCCCCTCCGTTACGAGTCCAGAATATGTTTAACCGAATAAGTAGGTTCTCCATCTACGAGACATGGTGCTGGGGGAACCGGGACTGGAGGATTAAGATGGGCCCATGAATTTGGGAGCCAACTTATTTGATACAGAACGCAGCGGAATGTTCTTAGTAGAAAGCCACACTCTATAACCGGCGATGTATATGGGAGGCTTCGATCGATGGCAATCAGTCTTAGCCTTGGTGTGCGCCCTCACCCTGAGTAAAGTCTTATGAGCTCCACTCCAGGTGTGGTGACACCTCTGGATGAAGGCGTGAACAGAGGGGACTGCGACTTCGGATTCCAGACTGGGAAAAACAGATGGCTGGTAACCTAAACTACACTTAAACGGAGAGAGACCCTTGGATGATAATGGTAACAAGTTGTGGGCGTACTCCACCATAGAGAGTTGTTAGCTCCAGGAGGAAGGGTTCTTGGTAACCAAACATTGCAACATTTTCTCAAGATCCTAATTGGCTCTCTCGTTTGGCCATTGCTTTGGGGATAGAAACCCAAAGACAGACTAACCGTCGCTCCCAGTAGTATACAAAATTCTGGCCGAAATTTGGACACAAATTGGAGACCACATCCACAAAGCCAAAAAACATGATCTGTGACAGCTACCGCTGTCTCCTTGGCAGAGGGAATTTGGGCAAGGGAATGAAATGAGCCGCCTTCAAGAACAGGCCCATTATTGTCAAAACAACTGTCTTACACTAAGACTGAGAGGGTGGGAGGGCGGTAACAAGATCTAGCGAGATGTGGGACCAGGGTCTCGAAGGGGCCGACAGCAGTTGAAGTAACCCATCTGGAGGTCCATTGGAAGTCTTACCAGTGGCACAAACCGAGCAAGCCAAAACAAAACTGTGAATGTCACAAGCCATAAGTGGCCACCAAAATCGGCCACCAAAATCGTTGCTTAACCTAGCCACACTAGAACAATGACCCCACTGAATAACTTCGGCACATAACTCCTCTGGCAGATATACCTGATTCGGTGGACATAAAAGCTTGGAAACAACCAAAGCACTGAGATACTTATATTCAGATACAACTTGTAATCTTTCCCTTGATACAAAAACGTCTGGCACTACACTTAAACCATTGGTTTTTTTAAAGAGCATACTCACTGTTTTAGAGATGTTTAACTGTAAACAGCATTGTTCTAGCCAAGCTGTGACATGAACCAGTGATTCTGGAAGTTAATTTGCAACTTGTGACGCACTAATTTGGTGTATATAAATAACAGTGTCGTCCGCATACATTTGAATGTTAGTGTTTGGAGAGAACAATGGAAGATCATTGATGTACAATATAAAAAGTAAAGGACCCAAAATAGATCCTTGTGGAACACCAACAAATATACTTAGAGGGGCTAACTTATAATTATGTATACTAACATAATGTGTGTGACCTGACAAATATGATTAAATCCATCCTAACGTATGTGGAGAAAAGTACAGGTAAAACTTAATAAAGATACCGTATTAAAGGCATTAAATACAATAGAGACTGGACAACTATAGGAAAAACAGAGAGTTTAAATGGAGAGAGAGGATGATGGGAATTGTTGTCTGGAGGGAGAAAAATGGAGAAATCGGTTAGATCAGGTCTCCACACCACAGACAAAATAAAAAACGATCCAGCCCCAGACGCCAGATCATGTCAGAAAATATAAGTTTACTTGTTTAACAGGCACCTGTCAGTTAAAAGGTTGATCAATCGTTGCTAGATGAGCGCATAAACACGACGTGAGACGAAGGTTTAGATGATAAAATAGAACAGAGTTTTATTGATGGACAGCTTCAGTTGCATATGTCTCAATGTTCAAACCTCCTCTACCCCCATTAATACAGCATGCACTGTTATATTAACATTGCTCAGCTGCAACATCCTTTAGACCTTGGGCTTCCATAAACATTCTCTTTATCTATCTCTGTTTACACACAGACAGAACAGCTCTTGAAACTTCACAAATGTGAAACTGAACCACCTTGAAATTAATAATAAGAGACATATATAATATAGCAATACAATGAATGAATGAATGAATAAACAATAATGTAATAATAAAAATGATAACAATGAAATTAAATAATTAAATAAACAATTATATGGATAACTAATTATTATAAAATTATTATGTAAATAAATGATTAGAAATAATCTAAAAAAACACAATAAAAATATTCTGCACGTGAGGATCTAAGGTACCTCCAAAATCAGAGGAAACAGATTGGAGAACAGACTGGTAATGTGACACATGCTTTTTCAAAATGTTATATAAAAGTGGGAGGAGGGCTCAATGCTCCAGTATGTATATGTATGAGAGTACTAATCAATCGAGTGTAACAGTTAGCCGTCAGTCAACATGCTTGGATTAATTCTGGTGTGGACGTGCATCTTCATTCTCTTTCTTTTTATCCGCATTCCAAGGCCTAAGAACTTCCCTCCTGGACCACGTCCAGTCCCAATTTTTGGAAATCTGCTCCAACTCAACCTTGACAATCCTTTGAAAGACTTTGAGAGGGTATGGTATTGCTTTTCCTTTAAATACCAGATCAAAACCTAAAAGAATATATTTGTGTACAACAATCATTATTTGCTTTTAAACGATATGTCATTGATTTAATATTTCCAGTAATTAATGAGCATTTTTGAGCCTAATGCTTAATGCTATCTTTATGCGCAATACTTTTTAGCTGGCAAATCGTTATGGAAAGGTTTACAGTTTGTACATGGGATCAAAACCTACAGTAGTGCTTAATGGTTTTGAGGTTATGAAGGAAGCTCTTGTTAATAAGGCGGTTGAGTTTGCTGGACGCTCTCAAGACCTCATGATCAACCATGTCATGGAGGGAGGAGGTAAATTTACTACACACAGTGGTGAATTGTGCTTGCATTAATCTGCCTAAAAATACACCCTTACTTTAATACCTTTGTACAGTCTAAGGTTAATAAATACTGTGAGTTTATTTGCTTATTGTCTGCTCCAAATAGCGAGTTCAAAGAGCAATTTGCAGCCTTCAGTAACCTGACCAAAAACACACTTGGTATCAACATGGTCAGTGTTGGTCAAGTTACTTGGAAATAGTAATTAGTTATTAATTACTGATTACTTCTCTAAGAAAGTAATCCAGTTACTTTATTGAGTTCTTTACTAAGTTACTTTTCAAAAACATGATGCACAACCTGAATATGCTATAAAGCAACAGACCTTTCAGCCTAATTCTATTCTTTCTGCATATTCCATCATCTTAAATTAAATCAAATGAAACATTCTCTTTTTTAACCTCTCGACCTACACTGACTGACGGCGTGGCGCTCATAGGTCATTGTCACTCGACTCACGTCACGACACGAGACAGTCTCACGAAACAAAATTAAGGTTAAATAACGCAGTAACACAGCCTGCTTACGGGGAAGTAACAGTAATCTAATTACTATTTTTGCAATCGTAATCTCTTACTTTACTCGTTACTTAAAAAAAGTAATCGGATTACTTCTAACGTGTCACTGCCCATAACTGAACATGGTGGTCCATAACTCACATTCAAATATACTATAGGTGTTATTTTGTCTGACTATGGCCCTGGTTGGAAAGAACACAGACGCTTTGCTCTCATGACCCTGAGAAACTTTGGTCTGGGGAAGCAAACAATGGAAGAGAGGATTCTGGGAGAGATTTCACATATTGTTGATCAACTGAATAAAGTTGTTGGTAAGAATGTACCCATTTTATTATTACATTATAAATGACATAGTGGTCCTGTAGCTCTGTTAGTAGAGCATTGCATTAGCAGCACAAATAAATCATAGGTTTGATCCTAACACACATACTGATAAATGAGTGTAGGCTTACCTAAAAAACTGTAAGTCACTTTGGATAAAAGCATCTTCTAATATCAATGTCTTGACAACTCACTGTTTTAGCATCCCTATGTACTTGCTCAATATGTGCATTGTGTCTTTCAGGAACCTCCAGTGATCCTAAGACTATGTTTCACAATGCTGCATCAAATATCATCTGTATGGTTCTGTTTGGATCCCGCTTTGATTATGATGATGCATTCTTTAAGCGTTTTATTGATATTATTACGGAGAATTTAAAGATCGCCAATGGACCATGGGCTATGGTGAGGAAAATCATAAGTTATGTATACATTATGTTGAATATGTTGATTCTGTATATCACCGCATCAGACTGTTTTAAACTGTATTTGTAATTTACTTTTGTTTCAATGCAGATTTATGATGCTTTACCTATGGTGAGAAGTCTGCCCTTAAAAGCCTTTAAGAAGGCTTTTACAAATGCCGCTACAGCCAGACAGATGTCTTTAAAATTGATCAACGAGCACAAGAAGACAAGAGTCCCAGGAGAGCCGAGGGACTTCATTGACTGCTATCTGGATGAGCTTGATAAGGTGTGTGAGCATCTGTGATTATGAAAAACTAAAATATAATTCTTCCAATATTTTCAGGTTTAAAACCGCATCTTAAGATGCATTTATTATGTATTATCACTAAACACATGATATCTTTACTTTTCCAGAGAGGTAATGATGGTTCCAGCTTTGCTGAAGACAGACTTAAATTGTACATTTTGGATTTGCACTTTGCAGGGACTGACACTACCTCCAACACCCTCCTCACTGGATTCCTCTACCTCATGAATCACCCCGAAGTTCAAGGTCTGTATTTAAAAAAAAAAAAAATAGAGTTCATTGTGATTATTTATGCTCTGTTCTTTAGCATGCAAACATGTCCTTGTCTTTCTCCAGCGAGATGTCAGCGAGAGATTGATGAAGTTCTGGAAGGTAAAGATCAGGCGTCTTTTGATGACAGACACAATATGCCGTACACACAGGCTGTGATTCATGAAATTCAGCGTGTGGCAAACACCGTACCACTGAGTGTGTTTCACTGCACCACCAAAGACACAGAGCTGATGGGTTACAACATCCCAAAGGGAAGAAAACATCAATATAAACAAGTTTGTCTGACATAAACGAAATAAATTATTTTCTGTCCTAGGGAACAATTGTTATTCCTAATCTTACTTCTGTACTGAATGAAGAAGGTCAGTGGAAGTTTCCTCATGAGTTTAATCCAGTCAACTTCCTGAATGATGAGGGCCAGTTTGAAAAACCTGAAGCCTTTATTCCCTTCTCGACAGGTAACTAAACATATAACATGAAGTCACATGTGTCTGTGGTTATGCTTGTTTGATCTTGTTTTATGACTAGTATACTTATATTCATTGTTTATAGGAACCCGTGTGTGTCTTGGTGAGGGTCTTGCTCGTATGGAGCTCTTCCTAGTTATCGTCACTCTGCTGCGTCGATTCCAGTTTGTTTGGCCTGAAGATGCCGGGGAACCAGATTACACCCCTGTGTATGGGATCACGATCACACCCAAACCCTACAGAATGCACATCAGACTCAGAGAACCGGCCAAATAATTATAATAATTATTACTGTGTATATTTTACAAAGATGGACTAGTGTGTTTTATCATAAGGCACAGAACTATGACCAGTTGGGTTATGGCTAGACTTACTTTGATATACATCATCAAATGTCAATCCTGCTGAAATAATAAAAACTATCGCTATTATTTGTGTTTTTGCTCTATATATACAGTCACGATGCTTATCCTGCATATACACGTTTAGTACAATAGCCTGTGGGACTACTTTTGCCTTCTTTTAATTGGTTGGTTAAGTCATCTGATGTACAGGAAAAAGATTCAGTCAGCGGTGGGCTTGTTCGACTTCATGGGGTGCTGCGGGAGTCGACAGCCGGATGGCGTCGAAGTGCAGCGAGAGCGATTTAAAAGCAAACTCCATATGGTTTCACAGGTCGCTCTCGTGGTGCTTTTGCGCCATTCGGCTGTCGATTCTTGCGGTGCCGCATGAAGTCGAACAAGTCTGTTGTGACCTTTACTGGAGATTGTATTATATAAATTGCGGACTGCAACATGATATATAGACTATAGAGTATATGTAAAATTAATATCAATTCAATATGTTTTTGTTACTTTAACTTAAATTAAGTCAAACAATCAACTTGTTTTTATATTTTAAAACTTAAAATAGTAAGTTGAATTGACTTGCATAACCAAGTTGTTTTAACTTTATGCTGCATCTATTACAATGTTGTAATATTAAAATTAAAGCTCACGTAACACACGCTGTTTCTGCATTTCTGATATTAATCTGGAGTACCTATGGAGTAGTATGACATCCTTTATATCTCTGAAGAGTCTTTAGTTTAATCAGATTTATAAAAGAAAGATTAGCTTTAACGAATCTTTCCGATAACGTACGAAAAAATGAAGAAGGAGGAGTTATAACACGGGAGGAGCGAGTAGGAGTCATGCAACACTATACAACACTGTTTCAACTTATGATTCACTACATGTTCGTGTGATTTATATAATATACACGCGCCTATTTCCAACATAAGACAGAAGTCTTACTTACCACGTGTAACTCGTCATGACCCGGTTCTGAAAATCCACCGCATCAAACGCACACGCAAAACTCCGCTGCTAATCCGGATAATAAACTATATCCATTGTTTCCATAAGGCTGGATGTCTTCTCCTTACATCCAAAAACACACTTCTTCTTGTGCCATTGTTGACTTTTGAAATTAAACAAGGCTGAGTGGCGTGATAAGCTGTTAGCAAGCTCTAGCGTCTCCCGCTGACTGACGGCTGGGCGGGGTTTTCCGGGGGAAGTTTTCCGCCGGAAGCCCATATAAAGAAGTGATACGTATCGAAAACCCCTGAAACGTCAGTTAGAACCGTAATCGAAAAAAATTAGCCGAAACTTGTACGAACCCTGGCGAAGTGCATTCGGCACAGAAATACTCTGAAACACGCCCAACTGCATTTTTGACACTTTGCCTACGTTTAGCATGAGGAAACAACTCTATAACTGTGTTAATAAGTCAGAATGCTTGAAATACCATTAACCCCCCCCCCCTTTAAGGTTTTTAAACAAACATTTATTGAATAATGTGTAAAGTTATACTACTGACATCTGGTGAGTTTCAGTAAGCATGGATCAGTATATTTTACTCCAAGATGAAAATATTGTTTAGTACCTTTTCTAAAACATTTATAATTGTATAATCTGACTTAAGCCCGATTTATAGTCATGCGTAAGTTCTACGCCGTAGGCTATCCGTAGCCTGTGCGTAGCTCTGCGTAGCCTGACGTGCACCTTGCAAAAATTTTAACAGCGCGTCAGTTCTACACGGACCGCAAGCGCTGTGATTGGTCCACCAGAACCCCTTCGCTAAGGTAAAAAAACTGCGTCATAGATATTTCCGTTTGCAACGGTGAAAACAAAGATGAGCCAAGTTGAGGAGTGATTTAACTCAAACTGCATCAAAAGTCGCTGTTTATTTACTTCCACCATTGCTGGTCTTATCAAATCATACACAACAAGTTGCTATTTCTTCTTCGTTTGTGGGTTAACTTGACAAGCTACTTTTTCTCTGACGGTCGTGCTGCTACTGTGGTTACACCCGTGGATACTGCCTACCAGCGGTTTGCGCGTGTGTTTGCACGTCGACGCGGAGGACGACGCAAAAGTATAAATGAAAACCGACGCGGAACCCACCCCATATATATATATAGCACTAATTTATATTTATCAACAGATACATACATTCTATTTTGTATAAGTAGGAATTTGAATTTAACCAGATGAAGGTTCGTTTAACCAAATTCAAAATACAGAAACTCAGAACTATCATGAGCAGTGTTTGTTTATCACTGCTAGTTTCATCACTCTTGGTAAATGGCCATGTTTGTACAAGTGGAGATATCGTGGCGAGACAGCACCAATAAGATTCAGTTTGCTTTAGTGGGTGACTTGAGTTAACCAAGTTGTTTTTGTTCCTGTCAAAAATAAAGCTTGTATCAGTCAAAATGCTGGGCTTTTTAGTTCTAGTGTGGATTTTCCTTTTATTTCTCCTATTTCGAATCCAGAGGCCCAAGAACTTTCCTCCTGGACCTCGTCCAGTACCATTATTTGGAAATCTGCTTCATCTGAACTAGGGATGGGCACGGATATTCGAATATTCGAATATTCGATCGGCAATAATAATTCGAATTTAAAAAATGCTATTCGAATGTTTGTTTGTTTTTATTGTGCCACCTTATTTAATGCTTTTTCACTTCATCTATACTCTTTTACAGACTTAAATGTAAGATATACATGAACATTAATTCGTATATATTTCTGATTGTTTGGCAATGCAGATTGCAGACGAATTTAAGTTTTTTTCTTTTATCTCCGGGTTTGGCCGCGCCACGCCATATTTGGCAACTGGCTCAGTGAGGGCTCACGTGTTATTAAACGTGCTTCTCCGCCGCCCGCATCAACACATCATGAGAGATTTGTAAGCTTTCTGTTATAAAGTCTACTTTATTTTGTTAATAACGAGACATACACGGAGAACGAAATGAAACGGAGAACATGTATTATATGCGGTGCTCTTTCACAAATGAACCGGATAACTGCACATGGCTGTTTAAAAGCAAAGCTCCGTCTTTGTGAAATCTTGTTAAATTAAGCTAACGTTAGTAACTTTGCACAGTCAACAATAATATATCGAGCCAGCTTACGTTATTTGTAAAATAATGTTAAATACAGATATTCAATCTTGTTCAATCCGTCTGTTGTTTTTATCCGATAACCATCATCACGTGCAACACGAGGAAGAGTTTTCTCCGCAGCACCGGCATTATTGTATCTAGTCAGAAGAACGGGCTTTCACCGAAGCAGGTAGGGTAAAGATGGTTTCTTTATTCACAAATACATGTCAAACTAAACTGAGAAGATATTTATATGTTGACTGAGCAGTCGGTTATGTAGATGCGTTTTTTCGTTTGCTCCGGGCTCTTATTTGGAGTCTGTTTAAGGGTTTAAATGATGATAGCCTTTGTCAAGTCTTCAAACTTTAAACTTCGCAAGTCCTCAAACTTCGCTTAGATTTGGGGTTAATATATAATATTTGGTATAATATAATGTATGTAAGATCCAACAGTAATGAATACATACTAACGACGACTTGAAACTAAGGGTTTGACTGACTCAGACTTCGCTCTGCATGGGGTTTTAACGCCTTTTTTTCTGTAGGATATTTTTTAAGAAGAATTTAAAATATATATATACAATTTACAATGTTTTCAACTTAAAAATACATGCATACATATACATACAGAATATAAGTTTAGCTTGTTGTGGATATTTCCTAATTATAAGCCTTCTGTGAAATTATGACAAAATGAAAAATACAAAAGACGCATGTCTTAATTAACATAATTTAAATAAACGAATATTCGAATATTCGTTCTTTATGAGCTTAAATATTCGAATAGTAAATTACTGGAAAATGCCCATCCCTAATCTGAACATTGTCAATCCTTTGAAAATTTTTGAAAGAGTATTGTATCAGTTTTTGTCTTTTTACTGTAGATACTTATTTAGTTCTTTTTTAAAATTTAACTTCTTTCTTTAACTGCTTTAAAAAGTAATTATGCCAACATTTTCAGTTTGCAGAACGCTATGGAAAGGTTTATGGACTGTTTTGGGGATTAAAACCAGTTGTGGTTCTTAATGGTTTTGAGGTTATAAAGGAAGCTCTGGTTACTAAAGGTATAGACTTTGCTGGACGGCCACAGGACTTTATGATAAATCATATATCAGAGAATAAAGGTAAGTCATACTACATTTGAAGAGTTTGGTTCCAAAACGCGATAAACGCCATTTTTGAAAAAAATGAGTTACTGCCAAAATCAGTATTATATCAGGTCAGTAGTTAAAAGTAAATTCTTAATTTTACGCAAAATCCAATACCCGCCGTGATATTCTGTCATCTTTTCTCCCTTTTTTCCCAAAATGCGATAAACGCCACTGCTCCTTTTTTACAGAACGCAATAAATCCATTCCTGATATTACAGCCCACCAGTCACGCAATGTAAACAAACAATGGCGGCGCGCTGAGTACACGGATGCCTAGTTTTCTCATCTACTTTGTACTTCGTGATCAACAAACAAAACAAAATAATACTTTAATTGCATTGCTAAACCTGCGATGGTTTTCTGTGACGGGAAAGAAACGTAAGCCATCAACATCTAATAATTTCCGCGACAGCATCAAGCTTCTCACGCTAAAACATTGACCCCAGAGGATCTTATGAAAACTTTACATAATTTTACTCAAAGTCAACGAAAATCGAGCGGGACCAAAACATTTTACAGCTGATCGCTGTGAAAATGTAAAGAGACGACGTCAAGTATAACCGCAGCAATGTGTTCTTAACAAAGTAAGTGTTTTGGTTAATGGCATTAATGTTTATTTTTTAATCATTGTATACCACTAGTCAACTAAATAAATATAAAATGGTAAAGATGAATGCACATTTATACATTGATTTAATAGATTTATAGCATTTTGAAATAAAAAACTGTCATGGATTTATTGCATTTTGTGGAAAAATTAGTTTTTATAATAAATCTTTGAAAATCAAGTTATGGATTTGGATTTTTATGTTTTTATAACCTAAAGATGCTATGTGAAAGTTTTTAACAGAAAATATTGGTTTTCATCTTGTCACTTTCTTGGTATAGAAAACACGTTTTTACCGAAATTTGTCAAAATGGGTTTATTGCGTTTTGGAACCAAACTCTTCATTTACAACTGTCATTAAAACATTTAAATTTTTTAATGAATAAAATCAGCCCCCTTGTGAAGTTTATCTATTATTTCTCACATTTCTAAAGAGATCAAAAAAATCTCAATAGATTAACTTTACAGGCAGTTGAGGGATTTTGATAAATTTGGCAACTATAGCATAATGCATTAGTTAAGCAAATAGATTGCCCAAAAATTAAAATTCTGTCATGTTTTAATATGTTTTTAAAATACCATATGATATTCTTTGACTATATGTTTTTACACATAACTGTACTTGGATTATAGTGCATATATTGTATGGACAACATTTATAGTACTGTAGTGTACTACATGTTTATTGCCATTTGCTTTCTTAGTTCCTTTGAACAAAAACTGAACATAAATGAATGTATAATTGATATGTATGGCTATTATGCTGGTCTAAGCTAATTAAAAGAGGTATGTTACAAAAAACAAATCCTCATAACTAACAGTTTTATTAAAGGTGTTGTTTTGGCCGACTATGGCCCAACTTGGAAGGAACATCGACGCTTTGCTCTCA
Organism: Misgurnus anguillicaudatus; assembly: GCF_027580225.2. Lineage (NCBI taxonomy): Eukaryota > Metazoa > Chordata > Actinopteri > Cypriniformes > Cobitidae > Misgurnus > Misgurnus anguillicaudatus. Next base: position 18,920,029 of record NC_073342.2, on the reverse strand, counting down.
TGACCCTGAGAAACTTTGGTCTGGGGAAGCAAACAATGGAAGAGAGGATTCTGGGAGAAATCTCACATATAGTTGCATGTTTGGAAAAAAATGCTGGTAGTTATAAGAATTTGCAAGAAATTTATTTAATAATTGTATATGTATATATAAAATGTAATGTTTTTAAATTAATAGGAGGAATGGTAAATCCTCAGACCATGTTTCACAACGCCGCATCAAATGTTATTAGTTTGGTTCTGTTTGGATCCCGTTTCGATTACACTGATGAATTTCTCACACGCTATGTTCAGCTTAGTACAGAGATTTCAAAGATCATAAATGGACCATGGAACCTGGTGAGAGAGACATGAAAAATGCAACACACAAACATTTATTTTCATAGCAGAATGTCCATGACAATCATTCCATACTATATAATAACAGTTCTTTCCATGCATGAAAATGTCATGTGCTTCTTTGACAGATATATGACACATTTCCTTTATTGAAATGCTTGCCTTTACCATTTAAAAAAGCCTTTGATAATGCATTGAAGATTAAACATATGACTTTTAAACTGATCGAAGAGCACAAGAGGACGAGAGTCCCAGAAGAGCCTAGAGACTTCATTGACTGCTACCTGGATGAGCTTGATAAGGTGGTTTTTGATCCTACTGTACTTTTAATATACAGAATGTTGTATAATATTAAACTGAATGATATTTTATGTTTTTAGAGAGGAGATTATGGTTCATCGTTTTCTGAAGCCCAGCTTATCATGTACATTTTGGACTTGCACTTTGCAGGGACTGATACAACATCCAACACCCTCCTCACTGCATTTCTCTACCTCATGAATCACCCTGATGTTCAGGGTCTGTATTTCAAAAACACACTGAATTTGTGATTATGTTGTTTTATGCATGAAGCTTAAACATGCATCATCATGTCCTCCAGCGAGATGTCAGCAAGAGATTGATGAAGTTCTGGAAGGTAAAGATCAGGCGTCGTATGAAGACAGACACAATATGTCTTACACACAGGCTGTGATTCATGAAGTTCAGCGTGTGGCAAACACCGTACCACTGAGTGTGTTTCACTGCACCACCAAAGACACAGAGCTGATGGGTTACAACATCCCAAAGGGAACAGTAGTTATTCCTAATCTTGCATCTGTACTAAAAGAAGAAGGTCAGTGGAAGTTTCCTCATGAGTTTAATCCAGCCAATTTTCTCAATGATGAGGGCCACTTTGAAAAACCTGAAGCCTTTATTCCCTTCTCGACAGGTAACTAAACATATATAACATGAAGTCACATGTGTCTATGTTTATGCTTGCTTGATAATGACATATATACATGTTGTTTAAGGGCCACGTGTTTGTCTTGGTGAGGGTCTTGCTCGTATGGAGCTCTTCCTGGTCATTGTCACTCTGCTGCGTCAATTCCAGTTTGTTTGGCCTGAAGATGCCGGGGAACCAGATTACACCCCTGTGTTTGGAGTCACGCTCACACCCAAACCCTACAGAATGCACATCAGACTCAGAGAACCGGTCAAATAATGATGTTAGGTGTCTGTGCATACAATGTTTAAGATGCAGTTATATCATATTTTATAAAAGAGTATGTACTTGACTCTGTACATTTTCAATATTACTGGATTGAGAAACTAGTTTATTTACAGTAACACACATTAATCTTTTGTGGATCTTGTTGTCACACTAGGGCTAAGTACAGTTGGGTGTTAAAGAGCACCTATTTCATTGCTAAAAAAACTGGGTTATTTTGTGTATTTGGTATAATATAATGTGTTTGTGTGGTTTATGGTTCAAAAAACACATTATTTTTCACATACCGTACATTTTTGTAGCTCCAGATTTCACTCTCTTCCTGAAACGCACGGATTTTAAAACCTCTGTGTCCCTGATTGGCCAACTAATCTGTATGTTGTGATTGGTTTGAATACCTCTGACTTTAGCCGGAAATGTGACACTTCTTACCATGTTTGAAAGATTCGGTTTCTAAAAGGAGTTAACTTACAGGCTGTGAGTCAAAGCAGGAGAAATTATGATAATGTCGGTCTTGTCTATATCACCAATCCCAGGAAATAAACTGTGTTTTTTGTAGTCCAAGCAAAGAGATTTAAGTTGGAGATGATAACTTTTTGTCTTTTAATTAATTGTTTAGAATTACAAGCACCACAGAAGTGCTTGTCCCACAGTCTCATACAGAGGGAAAGTGCTTTATTTTGAAGTCAAAAACACATTTTTCTTCAATTTAAATCATCTAATAATGTATACATAACTATTAAATATATGATAAATATATAGTAAATGGCAAAAAAGTGAATAAACACAAAAAATATAATAATATATAATATATTATAATAATATAATGAAAAAAGTTCATGGAGTTGTGTCACTGGTGTTACTGTTTAACAAAATTGTCTTATTTTAAAATAAAATCACACTGTTGACATTACTCTTGACCACCTTCTTCCCATTTCCTAAATGTTGATGAAGAAAGGCTCATGTTTAGTCCACTGTCTCTTTTCAGTTATTAAAAATTGTCTAATTTATCTCATGATTTGTAAAAAAATAGAATATAAATGGATTAAACTATTCATGTTACTGAGCATACCATAACTGACAACATGCGGTTTGATTTGCAGCAATTATTTTGTACTTGTAAATGCTGGGCTATTTTCAACCCAATGCATGTCATTAAGCCTGATTTATTTAAGTTAACTGAGCATTACATTCGCAAGTCATAAGCATATTACAACAATTTACGATTGCCTAAAAATAATAGTCAATTGTAATAATTGTTAATATTCTGAATGCGACCTCTGGAGGCTGCAGCGTTCGGATTGAGAATTGGCCAAAGTCGAACAAACCTCTTATCTTTGGTGGTGTGTTTACACTTTCGTTGGTCACATATCTGATCATCAGTACATGAGAGAAAAAAATTGGAATCAAGTCATTTAAACAGCAAATTATCACTCATGCATTTCTTTTTGTTTTAATACTGAAGGGATTTTGTATTTAATCAGGTAAAAATCTATCCCTTAGAAACTTAAAACTATCACGCACAGTAAAATCCCAGGTGTTAAATAAACACTGTTGGTGTATATATAATCCACTCCCAGATGGGTGTATAAAAAGACTGGTGTTAAAATTTAACACTGAGTACGTTTACATGCACAGGATAAGCGGATAACTATCAAAAATCTGCTTATTACAGAAAACTGTTTTCATGCGTTTACATGCAAATCAATAAGCCGCCTATGCAGACAACTGCGTTTACATGGGACTTGCAGAATTATCAGTTTTCTCGCAGGCAGTGACGTCACCACCTATAGTACACAATAGTCGTTCAAAAAGTCGACGGCATATCTGTCTTTTAAGCTGTACTGTTGTATCTCTTCTCGTGTCTGCAGAACCTGTAAATGTAACATGAACTGCTATTTTAACAGTTTCTCTGCCAGCTGCTTTAGTCGAGCGGAGACTTTTATGCGTTACTTTGCGCTTACTTCCGCGTGTGACGTTTATCTTTCATACGCGGAGACATGCGCACATGGACAAAACCGTGAGAAAGCCGGTTAAGCTGTTTACATGCCACTCGAAATCGGCATAATGGGCAAAAAACTACCTGTGCCGATCGGTTTTTGCTTACGCCGTTTATGGGCTTTCCCGAGAAGAGATACAACAGTACAGCTTAAGACAGGTATGCCATCAACTTTTTGAACGACTATTGTGTACTATAGGTGGTGACGTCACTGCCTGCGAGAAAACTGATAATTCTGAAGTCCCATGTAAACGCAGTTGTCTGCATAGGCGGCTTATTGATTTGCATGTAAACGCATTAAAACAGTTTTCTGTAATAAGCAGATTTTTGATAGTTATCCGCTTATGCTGTGCATGTAAACGTACTCAGTGAAGCAGTGTTGAAGTCAATGAGACAATGAAGTGATGACCAAGACACCAATGGCGAACACCCGCTGGTTATTCTGTGTCAAATCAACTTAATTTTAGAATTTTCCCTGTCTTTAATGTTTTATTTTGATGACTCTTTTTCTGGAGAAAGTAATACTAAAATAATTCAGAAAGACTAAATATTTAAATGTAATAGATGAAATCCCCACAGTTAAATGAACACTATCATCATCTCTGTTTGAAAACTAAAATTACAACTTGCTTGCAGAGTTACATGGATGATAAGTTTAACTTCGATACAACTGCTGTAAATCTGGTTAATTAAGTTAGTCACCATTGTGCCGATTAGTGTTTCCTTTAGTTGGGTACTTGGGTCTTAAAGTTTAGTGTTAGTTTTCTTCTGCTCATTGTGGCAGTGTGTTTATTAAACACTTCTGTTAGAGCAGAGGAAGATGAGATAAATGAAGTCTTAAACTGTTACTATGTTAATTATTATGAAAACATAAGTGTTGTGATTCAATGATCTCATACAAAAAACATAATCACCGTGTATAATTTTATATTCGGTCCACGCCATGAAATCCATATAGCCTTAAGAGTTAATATTTTTCACCGAAATCTAATCTGTGGTTTCAATCAGACACACTGAGACATCAACAATCAGCCTATAAAACACAATCATGGTGACAATCAACAACAAAGTTTCATGCCGCAATGCATGCTGGGTACCAGGATTGTATAAAACTCATTCATAACTCCCATCATGCATTGTGACATGACAAAATTTTGCAAATTTCTTACCATTTACTGTCACCATTGTTGAGATTTGTATCAGAAGTTATGATGTCTCTCTTAGGCAAAAAAAAAACTAAAGCATTACAGCAGTCTTATTCAGAACTGTGTCATATTCAGAGAATTTTTGCATTATTGTCTATATCATTTATTTATGATCAAATCTTTTAATGATTGGTAGAGTATAATATAAATAAACAACCTCAGATGGTCTGAACAGTTTTCCCTCTACATCAAGCAATGAACAAGCAGTCTTAATAAAACAATCTTACAATTGCTAAAAGAGGAAAATTAGTTTAGTGAAGGTTAAAGGAAGAATGCCTAACTAAAGGAAACGTTAATCACAATAATGGTGACTTCAAATGAACCCATAACAAACACTAATGTGATACATTCTGTGATTACATCACGTCAGAAAGAAGATTTGTCTACTAAATCATGTGTGTGGATGCTTGTATTTTGTTCTGACAGCTGTTTAGAAGTTAAACTTATCATCCCGGTTTAGAAAATAACGCTGCAAGTTATAATTTTAGTTTTTTTTTTAAGAGAGATGATGATAGAGAGGCAAACGTGAAAGATTGCAGCTTTTGGAGTCATACACCCAACAATGTTCATTTAATACTGGGGATTTTGCTGTATTCATCTATTGCATTTTGTCTTTCTTCATAATTTTAGTATTAACCAAAATAATCCAGGAAAATTTGGTTAATTTGACACAGAATAACCAGCAGGTGTTCACCATTAATGTCTTAATCATCACTTCATTATCTCATTAACTTCAACACTGCTTCAGTGTTAAATTTTAACACCAGTCTTTTTACACACCCATCTGGGAGTGGATTATATATACACCAAGCAGTGTTTATTTAACACCGGGGATTTTGCTGTGCGAGTGCTTGCTTAACAGACTGATCATTTTATTACTCCTGGTATATAGCCATATCTGAACACGTGCATTGTAAACACATGCCACACAAGGCAGATTCAGTTTGTTTTAATAGGTGATTTGAGTTCACAAGCTCTTTACTGGTGTAAACAGAGCTTACATCAGTACATTCAGTTTGTCAGTCAGCATGCTGGGTACTTTGGTTGTTGCGTGGATATGCATATTCCTCTTATTCCTTTTCATTCGGATCCGAAAGCCCAAGAACTTTCCCCCTGGACCTCAACCTCTTCCAGTATTTGGAAATCTACTTCATCTGGACATTGCCAATCCTTTGAAAGATTTTAAAAGAGTATTGTATAAGTTTTGTTCTCTATTTATAAAGTTTTTTTTTATATATATTTAATTTAAAAAAAAACTGTGATTTACATAACTTTGGAATTATTTCTTGTCATTTTAAATCAAAATCTTTTTTGTGCAATATTTTTAGTTTGCAGAACGCTATGGGAAGCTTTATGGCCTGTTTTGGGGATCAAAACCAGCAGTGGTTCTTAATGGTTTTGAGGTTATGAAGGAAGCTCTGCTTACTAAAGCTGTAGACTTTTCAGGACGGCCTCAGGACTTTATGATCAATCATATTACAGAGAATAAAGGTAAGTAAAAGGAATTACAGCATCAATCATTTACACTGACCAAAAGCAACACTTGTTTTTGCCCCCATTTTTCATTAGTTGAACTCAAAATAATGCTCCATACTTAATAGGTAGTTACACATAAAGTAATGCAGAACAAAGGTTGGTGCTGCATTAACACTGTTATCACTACTGGTAACTAATAAAGAAGAGCGATTAACTTATCAGTAGGTAATTGCATTTTAATGTTTGGGTTAAGTAGCAATTAGTTACTTATTACTTATTTAATAGTCATTATTTACTATTACATTTCGAATAAATCCTAGTGAACAATACATTAACTAAGACATATTTAAAAAGACCGAAAATTGTCAACATTTTAAATAATTTATTGAGACTTCTGTCTTAAGTCCTGAGTAATTACTAATAAGTTACAATGATTTTCACTTTAAAATAATGGTCAAAATTTTAAGTAATTTCTTAAGATTTATAAAGTTGTCAGTTCACACTGAATTCCAAATCTCTTTAATGTTCTTAAGTTTTGCTAAGAAGCATAAAAGTGAATGTAATTCTGAGTGATTATAAGGTCATAATAGGTTTAAAATTCACAAAAGCTCAAAACTTACCTTACAATTTTAACAAAGGTGTTATTTTTGCCGACTATGGCCCTGGCTGGAAGGAACATCGACGCTTTGCTCTCATGACCCTGAGAAACTTTGGTCTGGGGAAGCAAACAATGGAAGAGAGGATTCTGGGAGAAATCTCACATATAGTTGCTTGTTTGGAAGAAAATGCTGGTATTCATTTAAATACAAAAAAAATATTTTAATATTTTCATATCTTTTATTGGAACTTGCTGACAAAAGGTTTCAAAATTGTTACATTGTACAGGAAGAACGGTGAGTCCTCAGACCTGGTTCCACAACGCTGCATCAAATGTTATCAGTTTGGTTCTGTTTGGATCGCGCTTTGACTACAGTGATGAATTTCTCACACGCTACGTTCAACTCAGTACAGCTATTTCAAAGATCATCAATGGACCATGGAACATGGTGAGAGAGATACTGGATCCCAAAAAACATCTGTTTCAAAAACAGTGTTTACATAAACCATATTTGCTGAATTAATACAAATAGCAATGATTGATATTCGTATTTGGGAAATGATGCCACAGATTATTTGAGATGTTGTCATTGTAGAATAATTAAATGAAAGCATTTGTTAAATTAAGAAATGGAAATTCTATTGTATATGAAAATGTCAAATATTTCCATTTTAAACATGATATACGACACAGTTCCTGCATTGAG